>NW_023596136.1:45653332-45721796 GCF_011947565.3 Pollicipes pollicipes
GTATTGTTGCAAGCTTTTCTCTTATCAGTCACCACATATTTTTGAAGTGGCTATTCATGCGGGCCCATGCATTTTCCACTAGTGAATCGCCATTCGTATTCGAGCATCAACAAGCTATCCAGTGTCCTCCAGCCGCTGTCTGAGTTGGTTTGGTAAGTGCTATCCCAGTGTTCAGTGAACTCCTGTGATTAGACGATGACGAGGCTGACGCCGCCGCTGGCAGTCTTTGCCTTCGGCTCGGCTGATGCGACATGAGGCATTTGTATGAGGAGACCTGATCCATCATCAATGGGACAGCTTCGTGATTGCAGCAACTTGACTCTGTGTACGTTATGACCCTGCCTCAGGTGAAGGCAGCTGCAGGATACAAACTTCACTGAGACGCAAAGACATATGAGCAGGGGAAACTAGAACAAGAGTGACGAGCGCTCACTGCTTGGTCAGAAGGCCGGTTCCTCCCTTGGTTACAGGTAGGATGTTTGTGTGGCTGGCGCTATGATGAACCTATTGCCCCATTGATATGCTCTAAGCAAGGAATGGAAAATGGCTACCTTTAAGGCATGTGCCATATTGTTGTAGGCTTTTCTCATATCAGTCACCACATATTTTTGAAGTGGCTATTCATGCGGGCCCATGCATTTTCACTAGTGAATCGCCATTCGTATTCGAGCATCAGGAAGCTGTCCAGTGTCCTCCAGCCGCTGTCTGAGTTGACTTGGCACGTGCTCTCCCAATGTTCAGTGATCTCCTGTGATTAGACGATGACGAGGCTGACGCCGCCGCTGGCAGTCTTTGCCTTCGGCTCGGCTGATGCGACATGAGGCATTTGTATGAGGAGACCTGATCCATCATCAATGGGACAGCTTCGTGATTGCAGCAACTTGACTCATGTGTACGTTATGACCCTGCCTCAGGTCAAGGCAGCTGCAGGATACAAACTTCGCTGAGACGCAAAGACATATGAGTAGGGGAAACTAGAGGAAGAGTGACGAGCGCTCACTGCTGGGCCAGAAGGCCGGTTTGCTGGCACAATTACAGGTGAGATGCTTGTGTGGCTGGTGCTGTGATGTACCTATTGACCTATTGGTGTTCTCTAAACAATTAATGGACAACCCTGACAGCAACAGCAAACTTCAGAATATTAACCTCTTTGGCATTTGTTGCATTGGCATAAGCTATTTTCCTTTTTGCTCAATCTTTAGATGGTTTGGTAGTGGCAGCTTCTATCCCACTGTGTCCTCCAGCCACTACCTGAGCTGATTTGGCATGTGCTGTCCTAGCGGTCAGCGATCTCCTGTGATTAGACGATGACGAGGCTGACGCCGCCGCTGGCAGTGCTTGTCTTCGGCTCGGCTGATGCGACATGAGGCATTTGTATGAGGTATGACTGGGTCATTAGTTGAATCACTGCTGTGACAGTAATGTGACTAATGTTTGCCAGTTTGACCTGGCTTCAGGTCCATGCTGCATTGGAAGACGCCGGGTCGTATGCGAAGCTGCTGGGCACCAGCCAGTGCTTGGCGATGACGTCGGCAAGACATGAACGCAGAGGCGCGTGATGTCTGCCGGGCCAATCCAAGAGCAGGACGCCGGCACCTTGGAGAGATGAGCGGGAGGCATGAATGTCGGATGGGTGGCTATGTATGTTTATCCTGTTTCTGGCGGGCATTTGTGTCATTGATGGCTCTGGAGTATCCAAAAAGTTAGGATCATTGCGTTTTCGATGACTAGTTTGCGGGTTGAAGATACCAGCCGTTTTTGTAAGACCTGATCCCACCATTAATGGGTCGAGTTTGCAAGGCCATACACACATCTTCCTTTCTTCTATCTGGTTGTATTAAAGAAAACAATCCAGTTTACCTGGTAAATGCCTTTTAACCGTCACAGCAGTATGCGAGTAACCAGCTTTGGGTGTGCCTGGCAATTACCACTACACAACAGTTATAGGTCTGCTCACAGTTCTGTGCATGCAACAACAACGTTGCATTATAACTATAGCATATCAGTGCGTCTTGAGAACATATGTGGTGGACATTGGTCCGAGAGGTTCTCAATTATGCTGCCAACTGAATGTTACGCCAATAGTATCAACGCACGTTTATTTTCCCATCTACAGTGATAGATGCCTTCCCTGGCCTGTTCTGTCGGAGCCATTCTGAGCATTGACATTTTGGAAAACATTTCACCACCAGAACTGCGTGTCAAACGACAGCGCTTCTTGGTAGACGACTATATGGACGTGAAACTACATTGCATTTTGTGAGGCAGAATGAATGCTTGGGGCGGAATGTACGTAAAGTGTGATTCGCCTTGTTTGAAGAGCAGTTGCCACCTTGGCCAAGGTAAGATATTCAAGTTGAAAGTTTGATTCCTATGAAAGGTGCTGAAAGAGCCCTCCTTGTTTTCGGCCGCAGGTGGTGTGCTTTTCGTGCACTGTGAAAGTTGCTGGTATCCTTTAGTCCATCTGTTTCATGATAGTGAATTTGCTAAGCGTAGTTAATGGTAGCTTCAAGATTGCTGGGTTTTTTTGGGGGGGGGGGGGAGGCGCGTTCTAGGAGCTCGGCGCGTTTTTGTGACTCGGTAGATGGTGTTTCACGGATCGTATGCCTCAGTATGACGACGCAACCGCCAGGGTGAGGAGGGAGACGGAGAAGTAATCACCTCGCTGTTGAGGCAGAAGCGCATCACCAGCATCGGTACATCGTTACGTGCTTGGTCTCCATCTGCGCCATCTTGGGAGCTCTCAGTTACGTCTTTCCAAGCGAACCCTGTGGTATATTCTCGAGACGACCTCGGTGTCCGTAAAATAAACGCTCGATCCGACACGCTGTTTTTCTCCCGGCTCGCAGTCATGAGCAGGCTTGGTTACACGCACGACCGCGCACTTCACACAGTGCGCGTGCTGTACAGTGCAGTGCAGTTTGAAATCGTTTGCTCGGGTATATCTTTGAATTGAAGATTCATCAAATCTGTGGATTTGATGAACAGTTTTCGCCAGCGCGAGACAAATCACAACCGCGGTCTGCATGCCCTAAATCACTGGTGAACACCCAGAAAATGTGATCTAAGAGGTTTGGGCGCCGTTGTTTTTGCAGCAGGCAGCTTCCACACTCAGATTTGATTTTTCCGGCAAGCTGTCGACGTTGCTGACGTGCGAGCGAGCATCGCTCGACCCAGCAGTGGGCAAGCCTGTGGTGCACAGATGGTCTGGACCCAGGTCACGCGATAGCGGGGTGTCCTGCGGGTGCACACTGGTGTGCGCCGTCGTCTCGCGCAGCAAGGGGCCGAGAAGGCCGGCGTCAACTCTGTAATGTCCTGACAGTTCACCGGTGGCGCCGAAGCGGCGCTGCACTCGCGCCGGGTGCGGTCGGCCTACTGCGGCGGCGCCTCGCTGGGGCGGGCCGAGCCCAAGCTCATGACGCGGCCCATGAACAGCACCGAGTCCAGCTGCAGGTCCATGATGGCGAAGATGAAGGGCCGGTCGACGATGAAGGGCGGGACGATGGGCGGGGCGCTGCGGAAGCAGCACGCGAAGGCTGCCGGGGCGAGGACGGCCAAAGGTCACGGACTCCGGGGCGACAACCGTCGAGTTCAGAGCTGGCGTGGTGACGAGTGCACAGCCGCTGACGCGTGCACAGCTTAATCGGGTGGTGCACGACCGCCCTGGGACGACTGACTGGGCCTAGCTCTGTGCGGTCCCCACCACTCGCTCACCCAACCGCACCCGCACCTCTGCAGTCTCGTCTGGGGCGCTACCTTTGGAAAATCCTGCTCGCATCTCGCCCCTGACATTCGGCCTTCGGTGCACGTTTGGAAACACACTTGTGGAGTTTCTGAAAGAACGCAAATAACCCAAATCCACTTGAGGCCGGTTGACGCCAGCTCCGTCCCTCCCGCGCCCACTATGTACCCCGTCTCTAACACACGCACACACACGTGCGTGCAATTCCCCCTGAGACACGTACCTGTTGCGGCGGCCGCCTCAGTGCCTTCCTCGTTGACGTTAACAAACGCCTTGTGCACGGCCTTGCTGATGGCCATGCCGGTCTCGCCGGTGATGCCGCTGAGGTCTGCACGTGACGGGTCGAAGAGGTCGGTCACGCCCATCTGACGGTCAGAGGCGGCGTCATCATCACGATGTGGGCGGCAGATCGGCCAGCGTCAGATTCCCGCGGCTCGTGAGCCACCAGACGGCTTCTGACGCAGCCGCGCGGCTAGCGGCTGCAGTGGCTGCTGGTCAGCGTCCACTGCCACTAGCACCGGACCGGCGACTGGTGCGGAGGCGTTGTGCGATTGGCGGCGGGTGGCTCCAGGCTACAGGCTCCTTACCCTGGGGTAGGTGCCGCGCCTTCAGCTCCCACGCATGGCTCGGGATGGAACCTTGGCGATATCATCAGGGCGTACGACGCACCCAGCTATTGGGGTTACATGGTATCGACTATCTCACCCTGGCAGGAAAGGCGAGCGGTGCAGGGAATCGAACCCCGTACCTCTGGTCACCCAGACGCAGCTTAACCACTACACTGCCGAAACCCTCGAAACCCGGTTGCGCCGTGGCCCCTGAGTGCCCATATGGTCCCTGTGGCGGCTGACGCTCCATAAAAGGATGCACGGTAACGCGCGTCGCGTTAAAAAAGAGGCAGGCGGTCACATAAAGCTCCAGCGCGACGGGGCGCCAAGGCGGACGTGTCAAGTTCCAGCCCACCAGCGCGACGGAGCGGCACACGGCCATGATCATGAACACAAGCCGGTGTTTCCCGGCGGCTCGCACGAACCTCCTTTAGGATTACACTGAGGTCAATCTCAGCTTCCATGTTGAACTTGGGTAGCTGGACATGGACTTCGACACGAGCGCTCAGGTGGGCCCTGGCCGTAACCAGCGTAGCGTGGTCCACCAGTGCCTCCAGCTCGTAGATGCCGTTCAGCTCGTTCGGAAGCAAAATCAGCATGCCGAGTTCTTCGCCCTGCCGGGTTTGAAACGCCTGTCACGCTGGGACGAGGCGGCGTTGCGTGGGCGATCTCGTACCCCTCAGTTGGTTCCGCCGCCGAGTCAGCTAGAGTATGTATATGTTGGCAGGCAGTCTATTTTTAGGTCATGTGCATTAGGTCCGGTGCACTGCAATGCGATATCTGGCATTTTGAAAAGCGCCTATGAATGACGACCCTCAATGCCTGGATGCAGCGATCTCTGGGAGCGTCCGTCTACACGTTCCGAAACGCGTACGTGTCCCGTTGCAACGCGCTCACCTGGTACGGCAGCATCAGGGCCCGAGCGTCGAGCCCTGGCAGGGACGCGGTGGGGAAAAGCTTGGTCGCCGTCATCATGTCGACCGACCGCGGGCCGTCGGCGGCGTGGAACTGGCCGGGTGCCGTGTCGCTCTCGTTGAACTTAAGCAGCCAGCTGCCCTTGAAGTAGACGGCGTTCACCACGACAAACACCGTCCCTTCGTCCAGTGCGTCTGCATCACACGCGGGGCGGTGTCAGCGGGCCTGGGACGCCCCCGGACCCCGGGAGACACCCGGAACAGCGTCTCCGAAGACTGCGAGCCGGGGATGCGACGGCGTCAGCGGACCTCCGGGACAGCGTCTCCGAAGACTGTGCGTCGGGATGCGCGGCCGGCCGTTGGAGAACGGACGAGAAACGTCGCGCCACATGGACAGGTGGGAAGTGGCACGCGGTGGGCTTCACAAGCAAGGATGGGTACGGGGGTGGGACGGCGGAGTCATGCATCCCAAGGTGGTCAACGACATGAATCCCTTGGGGCTCGATTCTCGGGATCATAGCGAAGAGATTGCGAAACATCCCTCCGAGACGCCGAATCGACCCAATCGACACGTAACAGCTGCACAACGAAAATGCGTGTGTTCAGCTGAATTTTCCCGCCTTCAGTGCAGACTTTCCAGCGCAGCTATTAGCTGGGAGCTCTGTGTCCTGACGGACAACAGGCCGGACAGGCGCTCGCGAGTCACGTAGTGCAACAGCGAATGACGACAAATTGAGCACAATCGATAACACTGTTGGACTTCTGGAGGTGTTCGTTGAGAAATCTGTCCCACCCTCTCCGTCATATGCGTTTTATGTCGGTGTCCATGGATGCTACGTCTCGTGAGGACCATTTCTGAACAAAATTAGATAACTTGTAAATTGCCGCTTGAGAAATAATACCAGAAAAACAAGCGTCTCGGCGTGCGCGGCACCCGCGGCGCCAGCCGACTCACCCTCTTCCACCAGGTTGTCGATGTTGCCCTCAGTGTCGTTGCGCACCCTCGTGTTGATGAGGTCAGCGGCAGCGGCAGGGCTCCCGCCGAAGTCGACCGACGAGACATCGGCGCCGAACATGTTTTTTGCGAACCGGACGTACTTGGGCATCACAGGCCGGCTCAAAGAGACGTAGAGGTTGTTGGCGATCTTCACAGTGACACCTTCTTTCGAGCGGCCCTGTTGGCGAGGACGGGAGAGTACTGGCCGCCCGGGTCACCTCGGCAAGCCAAACAGGGCCGGCGACATGCGAGCACGGCGGGCACTGGCGCGCTCGAAAAAAAACTTTACCCGGCTCTGTCCAGCGGGGAGCTGCGCCTCCGCATGTTGTCATTCTTCCACACGGAGAGCCGAAGCACTTCAGTTGGCGCTCTTTGGACCACGCTAATTATTTCAGAGCTCTGCGGTCAGGGAGAATCGGGGTAAAGAGGTGGGGCAGCATGGCGTCCGTCCTGCTCCAAACCCGGCACCGCGTCTTGCCCCTCGAGCGGCCCTGACGTATGGGCGCAGGCGGACACTCGGACGCGCATCCGACCACACTGCTGCCGTGAGGCCGGCCCAAGGCTGATGGCCACGGCGTGCCTCCGCTGATACCAAACATCAAGTGTATATGACTAGGCGATGAAGGATGACAGCAGTTGGATGCCGGGAGCTTGCGAGAATGGCAATGACCACCGCCCACGAGCACCCCAACCACGTTATGGAATTGGGTCAACGCAGTTTGGGGCATGTGGGAGCGGGACATTCCTCGGCGCCGTCACCACAATCCAGCTTTGCCGTGTGCCTAACACGTGACATGAACGTACCGTGATCCTGCGCAGGTAGCGTCTGTGGCCGTGCATGAAGTCGCGTCTCTCGCCACTCTCGAAGTGGAGCACGGCCGCCATCTGCTGGGCGGTTTTGCCGCCGCTGCCCGCGTAAACCAGCGCCAGGGCGGTGCTGATGCTCGTCGGTGAGAAAAAGATGTTCGATGAGTTGTCGTGGATCGTCAGCGCCTGTGAGTGAGAAGTGATTAGCAGCAACAGTTGGGTTGTCGAGGGAACGACGAGGACGAGGGAAACCATTGTTCGTGATCGGACTGATCCATTTGCGCGTCGGCTAATAGGGCGCCAATACCGACCGTGGCCCGCATGGGTCAGGGCAAATATTTATGGTGCTTAATGTAAACAGTCGCCGGCGCTGTATGTCTTGCAGCAGTCCCTGGGAGGATTCGATGATCCTCAAAGAAGTTTTCGGTCTTCGAATTCACCTTCCCACGGGGTACGTTTCGTGGAAACGCTGTGGGGGTCGCCCCGTGATGTCACGCTAGTTCTGCATTGCTAGTCCGAAGACCCGACTGCGCACGGACCATCGCGGCTGGGATAAACGACAGCAATCGCGCATTTTACTCGGACCGAGCATGACGCTGTCTTGATCCCGCCTCTCGTTTCCACGCAGTCCGTATGGTGCAAGCCAAACATACTCCATGTACACGGTCGATCGGACGGTTCGGCTTGCCCGGTCATGCAACGTACATTGGAGGTTTCTGCTCACTGTGTTTTGAGTACGGTCTACGAAGTGGCAAGACTAACATCTGTCCGCGTCATTACTGTTCTGAACCGGAGTAAGCATGCATACTGAAAACTACCAGCAAACACAAATGTCAGTTTTAGGAGAAACAGCCTCTCGTGGTTTTCCATGAATTGGTGCTTGGTGGACGGTTTGAACCTATCCTTCGTAGCGCGGGAGCAATACAAGGCTTGAGGACCAAGATCCAAAGAAATACGAAGCTCCATTTTTGCCCGTGTGTGGATGCACCTATATCCACGGGCTGCCTGCGTCCGTGCTGTTCCAGAAATGTTGGCCCCGATCGCTGCGCACATTTAGGTCACGCCCGGATCATGCAGGCACGCCGCGTTTGCGCTAAATCTGGGGCGGCCGTGTGCAGTGCTGCAACATGGAATAAATAAACCTCTGCGGCGCGGCTCGAGCTCCATAGGCGACGCTCGCTGCTGGGGAACGAATGCGTGAGACCGGCCGCGAGAGCCATGTGAAATAGCGTAGCAAACAGTGTAGGCGTGAACGCCCTGGGTCAACGCGCAATACTGAGGGCAAATCCATGATAGATGAAAACAAGGGCTTACGATTCAAAGGCCAAACTGATGAGGGGCGAAACGAAGGGCGTACGATTCAGAGGGGTCAAATTGATGAGGGGCCATGATGCCATGAATGATGCCATGAAACAAAGAGCGGATGGAGGAACTAGAACACCGCTTTGAGGGTGGGGAGCAACGCCGGTGTAGGACGTGGGGCTTAGTCCGAAAACGTGCCGTGATGTTCTTAAATTCACGAGACTTTGCCTCCTCTTACCTAAAGAAATTTCCTACACAAACTTCCCTAGCAAACAGCTTACATTTGAAATCTACGAGTCGGGCACATAAGTTACACGCAGACATGCCCCATCTGCCCCCCCCCCCCTGCCCTCCGCCGCTGAATCCGCCCATGGGCGAGACGTGGTTGCGTAAGAACCGGGCATTGGCAAAGGCCCGGCGCCGGCGGCGTCGGTCCGTGAACGTGGTTTCCGAACAGAGAGCTGACTGGAGAAAAAGCCGAACGAAAAAATCGAAAGAATAAAGTCGTTAGGGATGGAAGTCGCATCGTAAAACGGGAATACAAGGAGAAACAGAATGCATCGAAAGACAGAACATCGACGGAGATAAAGGTCAACTCGGATAAGGAAAAATTCTGGCAGTAAAACGACTTGAAAAGGGAGTCATTAGGATTTGACACGTTGTAGGAGAGGTGGATAAAACTGTAGTCACGGGGGGGAAGGGGGAGGCAGATCGGACTGGATGAGACTGGATAAGGCTGACCGGGACTGGATGGGAGATATTCGTCATCGGCATCGTCACTGGCATTGGCATCGCGGGCGTTTGTCTCCTTTTCAAACTAATATGTACCATATCCAAGTAAATCAATGCCAACAGTTAACAACTACAGAATGGGGGCCTCCTTATAACCCGGCACAGGGTTTCACTACAACAAAACAGGGCCTACTGTCCCAGAAAAGGAGCTCCCGATGTATAAAGGGGCCTCGTAATACAGAACAAAATGCTTACGATTCACGAATGGTCCCCAAATGTGGCCAAGAGGCACAATCTGGCAAACCAGAACATGAACCGTCTTGTTCATGACGGGGCCTCCCAAGCCAGCAAATGGGCCTCCTGATATCGAGCATTGGCTACTTCATTTATAAAGGTGTCCCCAGAAGTAAGAAACGGGTGTCTTGATGTAGCAAAGGGTCTTTTGAGGCCTGCACCCGATGTAATACTCCTTAGTTCAATTGTCTGGGCCTCCCTGATCTGAATTTAGGTACTCTGCGTGTAACTGCAATGCTTTTCGTTGGGGTAAAAGGGTTCGCCCCCATTTTTCGGAGGGGTAAAAACATACCCTTACTCCTTTTATCTCCCGACAAGGGGGGGGGGAAATGCCCTTTCCCCCTCTTCCCTGTTGCGCCGCCCCCGCCTACTTCCATTTTTAGAGTGGCTATTTCTTTGCGCACGAAGTAATGCAAGAAGTAAGCTAGGGGGAGGAGACGCGTACCCCTGGGTGCCGTGTGAACACGCCCCTTTGTAAGCGTGAAAGGCTCGAAAAATAAAGGCGGTATATATGCAATCGCATGCAAACAAGGCATTTCCTCCTCAAATGGCAACCCCATAGACATCCCCACTATAGAAGATGCTGATGGTTCTAATGTATGGAGAGGTCTATGGACGTACCGGCCAATGCATGCCCGCGCGATAGTGCCGCAAAAACGCAATGCAAATTTGCACAAGTCTTGACAATCAACGCAACCGGCCAACTTACCTGAAACATATCCATGCCAAATTTGCTCTGGGCGTTGGCCACTAGTTCGACACCGGGTCCGAATTTTCTGGTCCCATGGGCCGAAGCCCAGAGGGTGAGCAGGACCAGATGAGTCGCAGAGCACATGACCCTCTCCATCTCCGGTCGCCGACTCGCGGTGAATGACGCGGCCGTCAGGGGCGCTGGCGAGGTCCTCCAACTGCAACGCTGAGCAAGGCCATGAACCAGGTGGTACGCTCCGACCCGAAAAGCTGGGGATAGCGGCGGTTTAACTGCCACAGCAAACCATTTTAAGTCACATGGGGCCCGTTCTCGTCGCTCCCAAAAAAGAGACAATACTAGTTTAGAGGAGGCTGGAGGAGCGCTGAGTCTGTGTTAAATCTGCCGCCACAAAAATGATTTTGAAGGGACAGCCTTGGGGACAACAATACTTCGAGGTACTCGAGCTTGAGGACGCATCAACCAGGCTGTCGTCATCCCAATGCGGCTACACGTGTTTGCACGCTTTGGTCGATTGACGTCACCGGGGCGTCAACTTCATAGTCTTTTAAAACCTCTTTTTCAATGCAAATGAAGCTTTCTGGGGCTTTCTGCTTATTTTGAGTCTTTTAATCTCAAATTTTTTCCTTTTTATTGTTGTGAAGCGTATATTTTTCCATTTAGCTTCGCTAGTGAATAAGTGAACCGCTATGGTGGATTGCAGCACTTTAATGTAAATTTGCTAACAATTTCATCGGTTGCCAAGGGCGACCGCGTGACGCAAGACAGACAAAGAAGGCGGTTGAAATCTGAGTGGCAAGAGTAGATTGTACTTGGTATTGAAAACGTTTTTAAGGTTATGGCTGTTTCGTATCGCCAATCATTATTTCGTGCTGAAGGCTGCCGTATATCATGCAGTGTGTTATATGTATAATGCGATATTTGTCCCAGAACAAAAACAATAGCGGTGTTATGAGGGGGAGGGGGGGAGGGATTTGTTCCTCACTCCTTTCCATGCACTGTCATAGTCAATGTTCAGTGTTGCCCGAAGTTGGAGGAGGGAGGGAGGGCTTGACCCCGCAATCCGCTGCGTGCGGGAAGAACCGCTGATGCTCCGGCGCCTGGTTAGTGGTGTGTATTTATGAAAGGACGGGCCATTAACGTTTGAAAATGGCATTTTTCATCATTTCTCTGTGTCGAATACCGTGCCAAAGATAAATTGTACCAAATGTAACACGAAAGGCGCAGGCAAAAGGGGAAGGAGCACAGGGGGCACACACCCCTTCCCCTCAGGTTTCGAATTTGAATGGCCTAAAGGGCCAGCTGGAGCCGACGGTGAAGAAACCGATTGTAGGACCCAAGGGCACGAAGGGCTGGACGCAGTCTTCTTCAAGGGCCTCAACCTGCGGGGACAGGCCCTCAGATAGCAGTCAAACGGTCTTCTGCGCCGTTTGGGGACCCTTGAGTCCATAAGGGGCCTAAACATGTCGGCTAAGAACCACCAGTGCTGCACGGTCAGCTCCGTCTTGGTATAGGCCTGAGGGCACAGTTGCCAAGCAGCGACGGAGCCTGGGCCGGTGATTTACACTGGTCGGTATTCTTGCATCTTTTCGGGCCCACAGTGTGTAACAGAGGGTCCTGCGCTGGCAAAAGGGGCGGATCCAAAGGGACATAGGCGGATCCCGGGGGGGGGGGGGGGGGGGCACGGGGCCATGCCCCCCAAACCTCTGAGAGTATGTTTTGGCCCCCCAAAACATTCCCAGAACTTCATAAAAATTTCGTGTGCTTACCGTCTGTTTACTTTTAACTTTTAACAGTTTTGTCTTAACTTCTGCTTAAGATTCAAAAGCATTTCGGTGCTTTTTCGGTTTTGAATGGTGTCCCCACTATTAACTCGCGAGAGGCGCCATGCACTAGACCTCGGATCCCACATCAGCCAGCTGGCGACGAACGGTTGCCCCCCCCCCCCCCCCAAAAAACAACTCCAGGCCAGATCCGCCCCTGCAGAGGGGAGGCCACGGGCCATGCCCCCGCCCCTTTGGCCCCCAAGGGGCCCATTGGCTCCAAGGAGGCCCATAGCAGGCCAAACGGGTGCAGTTTTTTAACACAAAACGCAGCAAAACTGGGTATCTGGACTCCCAGGCGACTAAGAGCAATTGTAAGCGATAGTAAAGGACCTATGAGAAGTTTTTAAAAAAATTATTCAATGATTGAAAAAGTTGCGAACTGGAAACTTTAGGTCTCATTACACTGTCCAGGGACCCCACATTGTTGCTGGGGTACCCATATGCCCACTTGCATGATCATTTCGATTATTAAGAAGCATTTCACGTTGCCCTTCATTTCTTTGCATTTCCTCGGAGGATCCTGCGCTGTTGTTGGGGCCTTTTTTGTTAGCGTGCCGGGGCACTCTTGTTAATCACGGGCCCTTCCGCGGATTCTTTCCATTCACCAGAAAAGCTCTGAGGCATAGCCGGGTGGATATCTGAACCTGTTGGGGTATTCTCGGTTGCTCAGAGGCCCTTTACGTGGGTCTCGGCTAAGCTACCAACACCCTGGCGATGTGCTCATGGGCTCTCTGCATTGGTCTAGGGCGTTTCAATGCTCTGTCACTTGCTTAGGGCCCTACACTCTTGTCAGGGGCCCATCTGATGACCTGCATGGGCACACTCAGTCGCTGGGGATCCTCCACGCTGGGTCTTGGGTACTTTTTTGCTGAACGGGGGGGGGGGGGGGCTACGCTCTTGTGGGGGTTTATCTGATAACCTGCTCGGGCACATTCGATCGTTCGGGGCCTTCTACATTGGGCCTTAAGCACCTGCTTTTTGAATGGGGCATTACGCACCTGTCGGGGGGGGGGGGGGGGGCTCTGTTCCCCCGCAGGGGCACCGGCTTCGGTCGGTGTAGGGGACTAGCGCCCCCTCGGGTCCCAGCTCCGGTAACGGGTGGACAGCGCAAGCTGTTCCTCTCAGGGCGTAGCGACCCTGCCGGTACGTGAGCCCCTTCTCCTTGTCCCGCTTGCTCCCTTCCCATTACCCATTTTCCCGCATCCGGCCCACTCACCACTCCTGATCCTCGTTTTATCGGGGTCGCCGTGCCCCCTCGCCCTCGTCCCCGGGTTGATCGGATCCTGGTGGCTGAGGGGCGCGTCGTGCGGGTCAGTCACGGCGCGTCCCAACACTCCACTTTGGCCAGGATATCCGGGGGCGCGGGGGGCCCGTGGGGCCCCCACACGGGTCTAGCGGCTTGTCGCTCGCGTCGCGGTTGGGTGCTCCTTGCGGGTTCCGCTTGGGGCGCCTGGCCGCGCGCAGCGGCTTAAGGGGTCAAGGGGCGGCGGCGCTGAACCACGGTCAGGACGGGGAGGGGTCTCCCCGGTTACACCTGGCCGTGTGGGAGGCGTCGTCCGCCCCGTATAGCACCGAGGTAGCCCTGGCGGCACCACCACCAACTGGTGAGTGGGCCGTCCCCCAGTTGGGCTCCGAGGTGGGTGGGGAGCCCCGGTGCCGAAATAAAGAACAACCTTGCATGGCATCTACAAACCCAAAAACTCCCGCCCCCCGAGAGGGGGACGGACTGCGATGAATTTAGGGTGCAGCGAGGAGTCGGTTCCACCTGCCCCACGCGTTCTTGTCTTCCGGAGTGATGTGAAGAACCTGGCATCGCTTTCACCGTTTCAGCGCCGAAACGGATGCGACAGGTTGGGAAAAGTCACCCGCTGTGACAAGCTGAGGGACGGCGCGATCGAAGTGGAGTTCGCAAACGGCACCGATGCGACTCGAGCTTTGACTGTAACTGAATTTGTATACGCCGCGAGAACCGAGGGGTGCAAAGCGAGACGTGAGCGTGCCGGTCACGGTCACACCGCACCACACCAAAAATTTCTCAAAAGGTATCATAAACTGCTATGACCTTCGTGACGTCAGCGAGGAGGAAATCGTCGAAGAGTTGGGAATTTTCGGGGTCACGGCAGCACGTAGGATCACGACCAGGAGGGGTGATGACCAAATCCCTACAAACAACATTATACTGACATTCAACCGGCCTGATTTACCGTCTGATATCCGCATTGGCTACGCAGTTGTGAAAGTCAGGATCTTCGTTCCGAATCCGATGCGATGTTTTCAATGCCAGCGCTTTGGTCATACAAAACCACACTGCCGCAATCGAGCTGTCTGTGGGAAGTGTGCATCTTCCGAGCATTCGGGAGACCAGTGTACCTCTGTGCAGCCCTGGTGCGTGAACTGTGGCACGGGGCAGGTACCCGCACACAACTTTCGATCGAAGTTGTCCAGCCTTCATGAAGGAAAAGGAAATTATATCACTCAAAACTTCAAAGAACATTTCTTTCCGCGAGGCGCGTGAACAGTATGAGGCTAATCACCCCAAGGTATCTTATGCCGAAAAAATCCAAAACCTCTGTACCACAGTCCACCAGCATCAGTCACATGTCAGCGGTCCAACTCATCACGCTCCTGCGATCCTTCGGTTTGTCTGTGGTGCCGGCGGGGCGGGCGACCCCCGCCCAGTCGGATCCTCCTGGTCCTTCAGTTGCGTCCTGCTCTACCAACGCTGTGCCGCCGGACCTTCATGTGTCGGGGTCGCAGGCGGGGGAGGAGGAGGGATGGACGGTGGTCAAGCGCGGCCATGGTCCGCGGGCTCGGCCTTCCTCGCCGTCTGTCACTCCGCTGCCCTCGTCGCCTCCGGCGACGCTGGCGAGTGTGTGTGGACGAGCAGCGGAAACGATGGAACGGCATGAGGCGGACAGGCGCGCCCGCGACGCCAAGCGGGCCCGCCTAGCGGAGTTGGAGAGGGCTAAGACGGCCAATCGCTTGTCCGTGCAAGCAAGGAGCCCACCCCTCGCAGTGGCACACCATCGCCGAGAAGGCCAGTGGAGGCCCCCGCTGACCCCCAGACGCCCGGTAGAGGCCCGCCGATGGGCCCTCCCCCGCCGCCACCCCGGACCGGGTACGCTGGCGTCAAGCGTGCCCCGGCCGGTCCCCCGTCTCCATCTGACGGCGGGAGCCCCAGAACTCGTCCCAGAGTGGGGCACCTCCCTGCAGATTCCAACCGTGGCTCTCAGTCAGAAAAGTCTGCTTCTGCAACTGGCGCAGCCCAGTTCTTTTAGGACGTGCCCGGTTTTAGTATGTGACCTCCAACCGGCTTTTTAACACGCCCCCTTTACAGGCCTTTTTACAGTGGAACTGTAGAGGAATAAGGGCAAATGCCCTCGACCTCCAGGCTGTCGTCAGCGAGCACTGTCCTGCAGCCGTAGCGCTGCAGGAGACCAAGCTTGCTTCTAGTCACCACTGCACGCTGAAGGGATACGCCCTGTTTCGCAATGATGTGTTAACCGACGGTATCGCACATGGCGGTGTCCTCCTTGCAGTCCACCACAGCGTGCCAGCCAGGAGGTTTAACCTGCGGTCTACGCTACAGGCTGTAGCCGCACGCCTACATTTTAATCACCGTCACATCACGGTGTGTTCTTTATATCTTCCACCTGGCGTCGGTTTTTCCATTGGAAGACATGAGACGTTTAGTGCATGAGTTGCCTTCACCATGTCTTCTTTTAGGCGACTTCAACGCTCATCACACCGCGTGGGGCTGTGATAGCACGAACACCCGCGGAAGGATGTGCGAACATTTTATCCGTGACTCGTCACTGTGTATTTTAAACACAGGGACTCGTACTCATTTTACACTGCCGTCTGGTCAGACTTCCGCGCTTGACCTGAGTCTTTCTAGTCCCGAGCTGGTGGAGAGCCTCGAGTGGTCTGTGGCAGATGATCCAATGGGCAGCGATCACTTCCCAGTGTGGCTTCGATTCCAAATAAGAGGAACGTTGGGTGTAAGACCACGACGTTGGAATTTAAAAAAGGCTGACTGGAGAGAGTTTGAGGCTCGACTGGAGACATTATGTCAGACCGGAGGTGTGAGGGTGGCACCCTCTATTGAGGATTTTACTCACAGACTTCTAGATTGCGCTAGCGATTACATCCCGCGCACTTCTGGATTTCCTCGTCACACTCCTGTGCCGTGGTGGACGGAGAAGTGTCGTGACGCAATTCGCGCACGCAAACGTGCTTTCCGAGCTTTTGACGCCAGAAGTAGCTTGGAGAATTTAGTAGCCTTTAAGAAAGCCAGGGCTTTCGCCCGCCGCACGATAAAAGAAGCGAAACGTGAATCCTGGCGTATGTACGTAAGCACGCTCAACCGATTCACACCAACTTCGCAGGTGTGGGCTCGGATCAAACGTATCTCCGGGCAGTTTTCATCCGTGCCACTTCCTGTGTTACATGTTAACGGCCAGGTGGTGACTCATCCGTTGGATGTGGCTAACGGGATCGCCCGAGCACTCTCCCACCGTAGCGAAGGTGCAAATATGAGCCCACAGTTTTTACGGCAAAGAGCACAATCCGAAAAAACCGTAGTGAACTTTTCTACAAGGCAACCACAGGCGTACAATGAGCCCTTCACTTTGGTGGAGTTGGAGTCGGCAATCGGAAGACTTCGTAGTGTATCGGAAGGTCCTGATGACATCCACAATGAGATGCTCCGACATCTGCCTCCGTGTGCACGTCGTGCACTATTGGCGGCCTTCAATAGGGTGTGGTCAAGAGGTGAGTTCCCTCCGGCCTGGCGGGAAGCTGTTGTGGTGCCTATCCTAAAACAGGGGAAGAGTGGGCTGGACCCTCTTCATTACCGACCCATTTCACTGACGTCATCACTGTCCAAGCTCATGGAAAAGATGGTAAACGTGCGACTCACTTGGTTTTTAGAGAACAACGATATTTTTAGTAACTCGCAGTGCGGATTTAGGAAAAACCGTAGTACGGTGGACCATCTCTTAACACTGGACACCACGGCTCGCAAGTCTTTTCAAGAAAAAGCGCATATGGGGACAGTATTCTTCGACATTGAAGCCGCCTATGACACCACATGGCGCCATGGTATTGTTCAAAAGCTCTTTAAATATGGTATACGTGGCCATATGGGTGCTTTTCTCCAAAGGTTTTTATCCAACGATACTTCCGTGTTCGGGTCGGCAACGTCCTCTCCGACAGGTACGAACAAATAAACGGCGTGCCCCAGGGCGGCGTGTTAAGTGTTGCACTGTTCGCGGTTGTGATAAATGATATTTGCGATGTGTTCCCCCAGTCGTTCGGACGTGCCTTTTTTGTTGATGATCTTACTGTTTGGACCAGTGCAGCGAGGGCACCAGCGATGGAGCGACGTCTCCAGCTGGCTGTGGACCGTGTCGAAAAATGGGGCGACATGAACGGGTTTTGTTTTTCAGGCGACAAGGCCGTTGCGATGCATTTTTGTCGTCGCCAGCGATGTGATGACCTGAGCATCCGTCTATATGGTCGCCCTATTCCAAATAAGGCCGTGGCCAGGTACCTTGGGATACACTTTGACCGCCGCGTTACATATAATGCACATCTTAAAATGTTACGCGATTGTTGCTTTAAATCTCCCAACATACTAGTGTGTGTCTCGCACATCATATGGGGGCAGACAGAAGCACGTTTATGCTTTTGTACTGTTCACTCGTCCGCTCCAAACTGGATTATGCATGTTTTGTGTATGCTGGCGGGTCTGAATCCAGCAAGCATGTTCTTGATGCCATCCACCATACTGTCATTCGTATTGTTACTGGGGCGTTCCGCATATCACCTTCCGTCAGCCTTTTAACGGAGGCACACGGGCTGCCACTTTCGACGAGGAGGAAAATGCTTGGCATGCGTTATGCCTTGAAGCTGCGGCAGTTCCCACTTCACCCGACATATTCTGCAATATTTTCGCGGTTTGCAGTAAGTTCTCTTCGTCATGGGCCGCAGCAGCACGCTTTAACTTTTGGTTCCCGAATGAGAGCGTTATTGCTTGAGAGCGGAATTCCTGTTCGGGGTGTAAGGCAAGTAAGCCGCCTGGCTTCTCCTCCCTGGCAAATGACCACACCCTTCATTGACACCTCGCTTACGGAAATTAGGAAAAAAGACGTCACACCACACCTATTGAGATCCAGGGCAGTTGAGCTTTTGGCGTGTTATGAAGGATATACCCTGACATACACAGACGGATCCAAAACCTCGGATGGCGTGGGTTGTGCTTTCGTTAGCGGGTCTGTCACTCGATCGTTCTCGTTACCGGCCCACTCGTCAGTTTTTACGGCGGAATTAGTTGCAATCACCAAGGCGATATGTTTCATCGAAGTGGGTGAAGAATCTTCACACGCCATTTTTACAGATTCACTGAGCAGTCTCTCTGCACTGAAGTCTTTTTATCCATCATGTCCCCTTTTACAGGACATTTTATCACGCCTGACACAATTGAATCGGGTTGGAAAGAGAGTTGCACTATGCTGGATCCCTAGTCACGTCGGTATCGTGGGCAACGAACTGGCTGATGCCGCTGCTAAGCGAGCAGCGGTAGCACCATATACCCGGTTTTTGCCTATCCCTGCCAGAGATTTTTACCCGGCAGTCAAGACCTTCCTGAGAAGCAGATTGCAGCGCTGTTGGGACCAGGTGGGGGGCAATAAGCTCAGGGCAATAAAGACAGAGTTGGGCTTGTGGTCGTCATGCTCTCGCAGTGTGCGGTGGGAAGAGGTGGTTTTATGCAGGCTGCGCATTGGGCATACCTATGCCACCCATGGCCATCTGTTACATGGAGCCGACAGACCCCTATGCCAGCGGTGTGGTGCCGTCCTGACTGTCCATCATGTCATTATATCATGTCCATGCCTCTTCGAAGAACGACGACGTCACTTTGGTTCACAGGCTTCGACCCTGACGATAAACGATGTGCTTGGTGACAGTTCCTCCTTTCTTGGTCCCAAACAGCTCTTTTCGTTTTAAAAGATATTGATTTTCAAGTCATTTTCACACCGTACTAATTAACAGCATAGTTATGGGCGCAAAATGACCCGCTGCAGTCGACGCGCCCGAAAACTCCAATGAACAACAAAAGGGGGGCTCTGTTCGGCTCCTCGGCGACACTGGATTGTTGGGGAGCCCTGCACATTGGTTTTTGGTGTTTGAATTTAAGCCTCTGCTCCTATCAGAGTCATCTGATAACCTGTTTGGGCACACTCCATGTTTCGGTGGCCCTCTGCACCGGGTTTTGGGTGCTTCTCATTTGAATGGAGGGTCTTACGCTCCTGTCAGGGCCCCTTCTGATAAGGTGCTCGGGCCTATTCGGTCGTGGGAGACCTCTATATCTGGTTTTGGGTGCTTCCTTGTTGAATGGAGGGCCCTCCGCACTTTTCAGGGGCTCTATCTGTTAACTTGCTCTGGCGCACTCGATCATTCGGGGCCCTCTACATCGTGTCGTGGGTATATCATATTTGAACGGAAGGCCCCAAGCTCTTGCCGGGCCCCATTTGTTAACCTGCTCGGGCACACTAAAATATCCGGGGGTTCTCCACAGCGTGTCATGGGTACTTCCTACCTGAATGGAGCGCCCTACGCACTTGTCGGGGACCCTATCTGTTCGCCGCATCGGCCACACTGGATTGTTCGGGAGCCCTATATATTGGGTCTCGGTGTTTGAATTTAGGATCCTGCACTCCTGTCTGGGCCACCTGACAATCTGCTCGGGAATACTCTATCTTGCGGGGGCCCTCCGCACCGAGTTTTGGGTATTCTTATTTGAATGGAGGGTGCTACGCTCTTGTCAGGCCCCTTCTGATAGGCTGCTGGGGAACATTCTATCATTATGGGGCCATTTATATGGGGTCTTCGATGCTTCCTGTTCCAATGGAGGACCCTACGTTCTTGTTGGGAGCCCTATCTGTTAACTTGCGCGGGCACACTCACTCGATCATTCGGGAGTCCTCTGCAGCGGATCTCTGAATACTTCCTATCTGAATGGATGGCCCTACACTCTTGACGGGAGCTCTATGTGTTAACCTGCTCTGACGCACTGGATCATTCGGGGTCCTCTACATTGGATCTTGCATACTTCCTATTTTAATGGAGGGCCCTTCGCTCTTTTTGGTAACCTTATCTGTTAACCTACTCGGGCACACTCGATCATTCGGGGTCCTCTACATCGAGTCTTTGGTGCTTCTTATTCGGGTGGAGGGTCCCACACTTTTGACGGAGGCCCTATATGTTGACCTGCTTGGTGCACTCGATCGTTCAGAGCCCTACACATTGTGTCGTGAGTGTTTCTTATTCGAGTGGATGGCTCTATGTTCTTTGCGGACCCCATCTACTGAGCCGCTAATGCTGGTGGCGGATGCAGAGGGTGGGAAGAGGGGGCGGCACAGGACCACGCCCCATGGACCATGCAGAGGGGGCTTAAGGCTCCGAAGGGGCCATAACCGGCCGGACGGACGCAGTCTTCTTACAGCAAAAACTCAAGAAAAGCGGACGCCTTTGGGCCTACAGACGACCAAGAACAATGTTAGCGAAAGTAAAGTTCACAAGCAAACGAAGTTAATTCTTCGCTGATTGAAAAGTGTTGCTTGGGGAAATTTTGGGGCTCATTACGTTGTCTAGAGGCGTTACGCTGTTGGTTACCTGGCCCTATATGTCTACTTGCTGGGTTAATCTGATCGCTAAGGAGCTTTCTACGTTGCCATTGGTCTCTTTGCATTTTCTCGTAGGGCCCAATGTGCTGTTGAGACGCTATCTACCTCCATGCCTGAGCACTAATGATCGATCAGGATTTCCCCCGCAGCTTCTTCGCATTCGCACGAAAGGCTGTATACACTTTTCCGGGGCCCATATGCCAGGATACACTCAGTTGCTCAGAGGCCCTTCATAAAAGTACTGGGTTCTTTCCACTTGTTTGGAGGGCATTGTGCCGTTGCTAGGGATCTTATAAGGTACGGCAAGGAGACACTCGATGCTCAGGGGTCCTGTACTTTGATCGAGGGCTCCCTCCCTTCGGCCTCATTTGCGGAGGACGTTTCACTCCTGTCGAGGTTCGTGTTGTTAACCTGCCCGTGCGCTCTTGATTGCACAGGGATATTAATTCATGGTCTCGGATAATTCCCATTTGCTCGGAGGGTCCTATGCTATGGCCGGGGCTTTATATGTCAGCCCGCCGAGGCACTACCGATCGTTTAGGGTCCACCACGTTGGTCCTGGGCCATTTTCGGTTGCTCTGAGGACCCTATACTTGTTGACGAGAGCATCTTTGTTGACCTCCTGCCGCAACCGTGATCGCCCAGGTTCTGTCCGTATTGGCCTTGGTGCATTAGCCTTAGAGCAGCAGTCGAATATGTGTCAGTTAATTTTTACGCGCAATTGTTGATCATAATTTTACATGCCGCCGAAATCGTATATCATTTCGATTGACTATTGAGTGTATGGCGCGTATTATACTAGTGCATCGCGCTCTGAATGTATTTTGAATGTTAGGATATGTTGTACTCCTTTCTAGCGAAAGAAACATTCTGCACTAGTCAGCAGCCACCGGCTCATTACATCGCCCAGCCAGCTAGCCGTAAATGCATAAGGTAGGAATAAAGTCCATGCTTAGTTCTAAAGCAGCCGACTCAAGTTTATTTTGTCCGCTGTTCCGAAACACTTAGCCTCAGAATCATAGAACTCACAATGATCTGTAGAAATGAATGACCTCTATGTGTATGCATGCGAAGCACGCCTAGCTTTATAGGGCTATGCACAGTAAGATGGGTTTCCGTATTTATTAAATCAATGTATAGGTAAACATTTATACATATATGTTACATACGGCTTGTCTTGAAATGTAGTGACCGAAATGCAAGGATCCTTTTTTGGAGGGGGCCCCAAACTCCAGGGGGCCCTACAATGTTGCGTGCCCCCCCCCCCCCCCCTGACGGAATCCTGGATCCGCCCCTGGCTGGCAAGACGTCCCAAGTCGACCAATAGTAATGTTCAATAGCTGCATGTCACTCAAAGGATCCCAGCCTTAAAGGCCTTGATCTGAAGTATCAGACGGAGGGCCTGTTACGCCGATTGAGGAGTCCCTGAGGCAGTGCAGGTATTTATTTCAGTCAGAGACCACCAACTCTGCACTGTCGACTCCGCGTCAGTCTAAACGCTGGCAGCCCATTTCCCAAGCAAGAGCAAAAACGAGCCCGCGATTTGATTGCATTTGCAACGCGGTGCCCGCCCTTCCTGCCAGGGTGAGCGGCAGGCGACGTCATATGGCCTCAGCAGCAGAGTGCGTCGTAAAGCCCCAATGACGATATGATTGCATTTGCAAACCGAGGCCATCACGGATCCAAATCACACGGACTCTCCTATGCGAGCGTCCATTGATATGGGTCCCTGAAACAGTCATCGAGGCCCCCGTGTCGGTCGCGGGCCCGCGGTGCCTAGCAGGGGATCATGCGTCGGCAAGCGGCCTCGAGTCCGTCACGGACTTCGCTTGGGGAGGCCCGATAAGGGGCCGAAGGGCCCCTCGGGACCAAAGATTCGTGGAATGATTAAGAGGCTGAAAGGTTCGAAGAGCCTGAGGAACTCGCCTTAGGTCACAATAAGGTCGCCCCTTCCACGCCCGTAGGGTCTTGACGTTAAAGGCCAGCCAGGGGGGCTGGCATTGATTGGGGATCCATGGAACATCGCGGGCCTCTATTTCGGGCAGACAACACCAACACCGAACAGTCGACCTCGTGTCGTTCTGAGCCCTGGGGATCCTTTTCCCAAGCACGAGCAAGGCCGGGCCCACGATTTGCAGTGGTCGAGGCCCCTGAAACAATGAGGGTGTCTCGTCAAGGGCCAACAATGCCTTACAGGGGGTCCTGTGTCGACAAGCGGCTCGTAGTCGGCCAGGGAAACATTTGCTGAGCAGGGGGAGTGACGGGACCGCGGACGCTAGAGGGCCTTTTGCGTTGGTCGGGGAAACAACACGTCTTCAGCTTCCACTTAACCTCACGGGGTGTCAGGTCAGTCAGTGGCGCAGGCAAAGGGGCCGTAGGAGGCATGTGCCTCCCCCGAAGGTACCGAGGGGCCCATTGGCCCCTGGGGACCTATGATTAAGGGTCTAATTGGAGGGCCGGAGGTCGTGTTCAGGAGCCCTGGCCCACAGGGCCGGGCACTTCAATGCCAGTGAGAGGGCCTGTGCGCTGATCAGGGACCCTGAGTCGGTAAGGGCCTATGTGTTGGTCAGGCACCACCAGAAACGCACAGTCGGCCCCGGGATGGCACGAGCCTGAGGGCCCATTTCCCAGGCAGGGACACTACAGAGCCTGGAGGGCCTACCAGATCCGACGATCAACAACGTTTGCTGTGGATGGGCCTTGACCTGGTCGTCCCATCGCGCACGGTTGTAGGGGTTTTGGGGGATATACAACAGAAATGGAGCACAGGACTGGACACAGAACACTCGGCGATTTGAGATGTGCACCTTATCTACAGCTAAGATCAGATGTTTTGTCGAATTATTGGCGCTTCCCAGCTTGTATTTGCCCTCATACCGCTACCAATGGCGTTGCCAACTTCATCGTCATGTTTCATGTATGTTTACAGGCCGGATCCCAGGCAACACCGCTTGCTGTTTAAAAATCACGACTTGATTGCAATGACAACACCTGAGCCTCAACGATTCTCGCTGGTATTTCCACCACCTCGGCACTCGTAAGCACATAAAATTCAAACCAACGGACATCCCCCGCTAATGTCAATCTTACTTAAACAAGTACTCGGCCGCCGATACCATCAGGACCATCGGCAAAAAGCAAACAAACAAACGCTGGTGAATGGCCCAGTTGGAGGGTGTGAGGGCATAAGGGCTGGTCAGGGGCCTATTCGGGGGCCAGCCGAACATCGGTAGAGGGGTCAGGCAGCACTGGAGTCTGTGACATTTATTGGACCATTTGCGGCGATCAGGGATGTTTTTACGTTAATGAGGGTTCCTGCGTCGATTAGGGTTTAACCACACGGGTCAGAAGGCCTCCCGCGTCAGGGAGGAGACCAACGCGATGGGATCTATCCCTCTTACCTCTCCGAGGGCCTTCGGATCGGTCAGGGGATCCCCGTGTAGCCGAACTGATAGCTCGAAGACACCCCGCGGTAGGACGGAGTGTCTCTTCAGCCGTTGACCGGAAACAATAATGTGTCCCGCAGTGTTCTTCTGAAGGGGACCCCTTCCCCGGAAAGAAACAAGCGGCCCCATTGGTGTTGAGAAGAGTGGGTCGAAATGAGCTAAGATACGAACAAGATCACCTTACGTTTATGTGAAAAGGTTCCGTCTTTTGCAGAATCGATTGATGATGAAAAAACAAAATGAATGATATCAATGAAGCCCAAACGGGTTGTTTACGTCCTTGCTGAATGCTTTGAGGCGATGGTCAAGTGCCTTTCACGGACCGGCCGGATGCACTCTCCTAAGCGATTAGCGGAACACTAGAGTGCATGTGACTCGGTACATTGCACTATTGGGGGAGCAAATGCTATCAGACCGAGAGGCACACGGGACGTGCGCCCTTTGATGGGGCACATTTGACCATGCAGCAGCTAGCTTTGGTGAGCTTAGATTGGTCTAGGCCACTCTGCATTTTGTGACACCTTTTTTGCAGTCGTCTTCCTCGCGACATAACTTGTCGATATAGGCCAATATGAGGTGCACCATAATTTCTTTTCTTTGTAGCCGGTGGTCTTGATGGTGTTGGCGCTCAAGTACTTGTTTAAGTAAGATTGACATAAGCGGGGGGTGTCCGTTGGTTTGGATTTTATGTGCTTACGAGTACCGAGGCGGTGGAAATACCAGCGAGGATCGTTGAGGCTCAGATGTCCTTGCGATCAAGTCGTGATTTTTAAACAGCAAGCGGTGTTGCCCGGGATCCGGCCTGTAAACATACATGAAACATGACGATGAAGTTGGCAACGCCATTGGTGGCGTCGTGGGGCAAACACAAGCTGAGAAGTACCAATAAGTCGACAAAGCATCTGAACTTAGCCGTAGGTAAGGTGCACATCTCAAATCGCTAGGTGTTCGGTGTCCAGTCCTGTGCTACATGCCTGTCGTATATCCCCAAAACTCCCCACAAACCGTGTGCGATGGCACGACCAGGTCAAGGCCCGTCCACAGCAAACGTTGGTTAGCATAGGCAAACGCCAAGGGACCCTCACACAGTAGCAGGTCAAAGCCGACAATACAGGCATAAGGTCCGCTTCCAATCCGGTACCAATTTTTCAGTCCATAACGCTCAACAGATACATTAAGTCACGAAGGTACGGCTGGCAGCCAGCTGCGGCGAGCGGACTGGGTTTGTCTCTCGTTCACTGCGCGATGTTTTTGCACTCTGCTGTGCATCAAACCACATGGCATACCAAAGCGCTACCCTTACGAATAAGAGGCATCGTATGACACGACGTAATATTACATAGTGATATAAGAAAGGGACGAGGCCGCATAACATGCAACAAGCGTGCTCAACCCTCTGTAATGGCTGAGATGGGAACTTAAGAATACGATCGTACAATGGCTGATCGCATTTCGCTCTCACAACACAACAAACTGTTGCTCGGAATCGCGCCTGTAAACAGATACGGCTCTTTCACTGCCGGACAGTTGCCTACACAGCTGCTACAGAGGGCGCCAAAGGTACGAACATCTATCACACGGCAGCGCCGTCGAAAGCCCCGCAAAACGCAGCCCGAAGATTATTAAATATATTCGTAGTAAGAACACCAAGCTGGACGCCAGACAGGAGTGGTAACGCAGACAACCAAGGTCAAACGACTCCACTGGGTGACATCACACACGTAAAGAAAGTTCGGCCGCCCCGGGACGAGACAAGAGCACCCACAGTACGCAGAGACAAACGAGGGCGAGCGGACCTCTGACGGGAGTGTTGGCATCCCCACGCGGACCGGCCCGCTCCATTCACATACTGAAAACAGCACCTCTATCCTACGACGGCACATGCTAGTGTTTATCTCACACACATCGAGACCAACAGACCCGGACGAGGCTGCGAGACGCATTTTGCGGAGCTCTTCACGCTCCGGTGTCGCACCTCGTGGCCGCGAGCGCACGCACCGCCCCAGCGGCGGACATCGGCCTGCTCGTGTGACCCGTTCGGAGCGCGCCCGGCGCAAGTGATTGACGACCGCCTCGACCGCGGCGACTCGCGATCATAAAACAATCAAAAACGTCACGATAAGCCAACAGGTGTCCAACAAATAGTCGAAAAGACACCGACACGCGCACAGGATTTCCGACAAGGCGACGGGCTAGGCGGAAGGCCGCCACGGGCCTGCCGAGGCGGCGTCGACGGGCAGCGAGTCCAGCTGATGCCCGGCAACGCAATCAAATGGAGGGACCACCGGTAAAGTGGAGTACAAATGGGGGGGGGGGACGGGGGAGGCGGGCGGGACGGCCCGAGATCCAGCGCCGACCGGGGGAGCGCCGCGCGGCGGCTGACTAGCGGATGTTGTAGTTACTCGTGTATCACACAGATGGCGGTGCGAAGCTCCGCTGGGCCGCTCGGCGCCGCCGCGAGCTTACACGTCCACCACCATCTTCTTGTGCACGTCCGTGTTTCCCACGATCTGATGGCGTGGTCCCAGTCAGTTGACAATGACAGCATTACTGCTCTTTTAAGGGCGGGACGTTGCCATTATGGGAGGGGTCGGTGGGGCGTGACTTCAAACAACGCAGAGAACAATGTACCTAAAACATCAACCTCGCAAAACTTTTCCCGTGGCTTCATCGCTCCTCGCAACTTTTCGAACTCTATAAAAATAATACGCTTCCACAATTAATGCAATCACTTCATTATTGTTAATCTATACTGGATTACTTAATATCTTCGTAGTAAAAACACCAAGAAGATGGCCGCCAGACGTGAGCGGCAACGCAGCCAACCAAGGCCAATCGACTACACCCGGTGACAATGACGTCACACACGAATGGTCGACGGCAAGATGAAAATAACGCACCTCCGACAGTACGTTCTGCAAAAGATGATTCCTCTCGATGCGGTGTTTCCCCGCGAAATGTTCGCTATATGGCGGCAAAGAAGCGTGCCACCTTTAGCGGAACCATCGCGGGGTGTGCGACAGTGGGAAAAGGAAGGACCGCGGGCCTCACCACGCAAAACTCCTCGAAGCCGATCTTGCCGTCCTCGTCCTTGTCGGCGAAGAGGATCGTCTTGTCCACGATCTGCTGCAGCTGCGTGTCCTTCAGGTTGCTACCCACCATCATCTTCAGCACCTGCAGCAGCCAGGCGTGGTTACGCTGGCGGACGGCGGCGCCCAAAGACGGACAGCCGCGCGGGACCCCCCCCCCCCCCTACACCGAATCACGGCAACTGAAGCCGTCGTAAAGACAGCGGTTCACAGGCAAACTGGGGCCTGGCGACATTCCCGGACATGCCCGCACGATGCATGGGGCTTACTTGGCCCCTTGTCCCGAGTCCGCCACACACCGTGGTTCCAAATGGGGCGTGCAATAAGGCGTGGCCTCATGTCGCACGCATTCCAAAGACATTAGTTCACATGCATTTGTTCACATGTGCTACCGAATCAAACAGTTAATCGGCACGGAAGGCAGCATACTGCTGGGCTACGCGTGAGCTCTGACGTTCAACGCAAGAAAGCCCGTATAGTGCGCATCCTTGGAAAAACACCCTCGGGAACGCCGCAATGTCCTCACTCGATCCCCCCGGACCTCACACCAGCGCCACCGACCTGGAACAGCTCGCCATTTGAGATGAAGCCGTCGTTGTCCATGTCGTAGATGCGGAAGGCGAAACGCAGTTTCGAGTCCTTGTCGCCTTTCACCGAGAACTGCGACACGCCCGAGATGAACTCTGCGGGGGTCAGGACCAACCGGGGTCAGAAAATGAGGGGATCGTAAACTGAACTCAGCCGAGTCATTAATCGAGAAATTTACGGCACACAATAAACTCAGGAAACCACTTACCGCGGTGGGGGCTCGAAGAAAAAAAAGTTCCTAACCCTACGAAATTAGTGTCTGTAACACGGTGTGAGTTTCCAGCATTGTTACAGCGCCGCGCCGCGCACCTAGTTCGCTGCCCCGCATGCTAGCACAATATCGCCTGAGGCCCTGCTCGGCGCATTCCCTGTCCGCGACCCTGCCGCCTTGGGCGCCGTCCCGCCACGTGCTGCATTCCACAGCGTGGCGGTGTCCACTCGAGGTTACGCGACGTCCGCGTGCCGCGGCACGCAGGTCCGTCGACACGCGTCATGCCGCGCGACCCGCGCAGTCTACAACGGACGGATCAGTGGCCTGCCTGGCGCTCCGACCACCTGGCCACGACACTGCGCCCATCCGAGGGACGACTCACCCGATACCAGCCCGTGCGAACATTTCACTGGTGCGGGGTCCCGTCAGGCCAGGGGATGCTGACGACCTTTAACACCCCTCACGTCCACACGGCACGCCGCTCATCGATCTGGCGACGCCGAGACATCCACGGGCGCCGACCTTTGAAGTCGACCTCGCCGTTGCCGTCCTCGTCGAAGATGTCGATGACGCGTTGCACCAGCGGGTTCTGCTGCAGCTCCGGCAGCGACATGAACTCGTCGACGCTGAGCGCGCCCGAGTTGTCCAGGTCCAGCTTCCGGAACCGCTTGCCCAGGCGCCGGATCTCGTCCGGGTCGACTGTGAACGGAGGCGACGCCGTCGAAGCTGCGTGTGTGTGTTGAGATGGGGAAGGGCATGGGGACACTGCGTGCAGGGTTCTAAGTTTAGCGCTGCATTTTACTACGTAAAAAGAGTTACGCCACATTGTCAACAAACTAAATGCGTCCAGTGGTTCAGAAGTATAGCCACAATACGTGCCACTTAACAATTAAGCAGGTTTAGCACCATCCTCACAGTCCCTTGCTCGTCCCGACTACGACGAAACAGAAAAAAACGCGTGAGCCTGAGGAGACAGCGGCCGCGGCCACACACCGGCCAGCGCCCCGTCTCCGCATATGACGTCTGTCCCCTTACGTCTGCCGTCACCGACCGCTCACAAACAACGGGACACAACACATACATCGGCGGTGGGTGCGTCCAGCGCCAGGCGCCAACACAAACGGCCGGTGGGAGCGTAGCCAGCGCGGAGGCGGTCGTGTGCCGTCCCCCCCCCCCCCCCCCCCCCCCCCCCCCCCCCCCCCGGTTGCGGCCAGCCCCGGGAGGCGCCAGACTCGGCGCGCATCTAGTACCGCAACGCAGCGGCGGCCAGCTGCCGAGCGCACGCGGTCGAGATACATGCCCCGCCGCGAAACAGGCAGAAACGTGGGAGCGAGAACCACCTGGAGGGGAGGGGAGGGGACTTGCCCGCTTGGTCCTGTGAAAATCACGACGGATAGGAAAAACTTAGACGCGATAAGCCACGGTACAGACGGTTAGCTGCGGAGTTTATATGTTAAGGAATGGTAGAATACCTTGTTCAAACATTGTCGCTGATGAGCTTCAAAAGGCTCTCTGCGTCAGCGAGGCGACAGGCCCAGAGTGTGTAGTTAAAGCAACCACTGCAATGCGAGCTGTCGGGACCAGCCAGTGGGAGCTGGTCCTAATCTGTTCCGATATATGCAGCCAAAGGCCCCACGACAGATGATTTCGGGTTCTTTTCCAATTGAAGGGTAGATGTAAACCGATAGAGAAACATCACCACCATTGACTGATGACCTCCGTGTTAACGGACGCATTTTGCGTCACGTCCCGTTGGGTCACGGCGTGCAGTCGGTTAGAAACAGAAGACCCAGGGGTGTCCTCTTGCTTCGCTGCTCGAAAGGACAGCGCCGTTGCTAACAGTCACGCATCCTATTGGAACTACTGGCTAAACGTACTGCAAATATACGGTAGTGCCCATCATATGCGCTCTACTGCGACATTGTCTACGCACAATAGCAGCGACAGTTCACCAACACTGGAGAGGCAGTCCACTGCGGGCACAGTCAACACGTAGTAGCTGTCGTAACTCTTACATTTATCTGGGCATAGTTCGCTGTAAAAAAAAAAAACACCAGCGGGGGGAAGCTAACGCACAATACAGTTCTCCGCTGTCGTAAGTCTTGAACCACGGCAGTGGCAGCTCCTCAAACAATATATGCAGTGAGCTGTTTCACTGCCTTTTCTCGTCTTTTTCTTTATAAGCCGCCCTTTGCAATGGCGAGCGTCTCGAAAAAAGGGCACTTAGTTAATCCCAGTTCGAGTTGCTGAGACGCCTTTTTCGATCCCCTAATTTTGCTCGTCTGGTGTCTGCTCCCCACCAACGTCAAATTTTATCGTTACGACACCCACGGCCATTTTTCACTACCCTTTCGCAACCGCTACGGCCGTCACCAACGGCGGAGCGGCGTCAAATTACGCAGCGGAACGTCACAAAGGTTGTACCCGTGGTGTGTGCCAATGCTGCCGCCAGCGGTGCCGCCGTCTGCGCTGTGCGTCTCGCCAATAAACCCGGATAGTTGTAGACGATTGGCGGTGGCTTATCAGTTGCAGCTCCGCTGCATTCTCGAATGTTGAAGATGATTTAAGCGGACATTTGAATCTGATGTATGCGGTATCATGTGCCGTGGACTACAAATCCCACGCGTCGCCACAATGGACTTAAGCGAAGTGTTCCACATTTGTATGGGATTTTGAAATGAAATAGCCGTCTTGCAGATGGGCGCGAAATGACTCCAGAAGTCGGTGCTTCCTAAAACCCAATCATCATCAGCCGTCTTGCAGATCATTCGGCGCAGTTCACAGTCCTGCCCTGCTTACCCTATTACGGACTAAACCCCTCTACTTTCTGAGCCAAATACTCGCGAAGATGTGCAGACTATTTCGAGGAAGCTATTCAATGTCACTCCGGCATCCATGACGTCATAATAAGGTCATTCAAATCCTGCCATACCTACAGCCTTGCGGCGATCTAGACTAAGCAAGATATAATTGCCGAGTCGTTCATATGTAGCGTTCGTGAGCACGACTTTCAAACACAACAGCCATCCATTGGTTTTTAATCTATGTTGTGCAAGGTACGATGACATAACCAAACGATGACGTAATCAGGAACATATCCAATAAAAGAGAAATTGGGTTGCTTTGACCAGTCTCTTCCATTAAAAAGTATACCAATAGTTATGTTGACAGAGAAATTAGGTTGTCTTGGCTCTTCCATTAAAAAGTACACCCAGACTTAGGTTATGTTACAATATCTGATGCTTAAACATAATATCTAAGTGCTTCAACATCTTCAAATGTAGAGCATTCTCTTCAACATCATTTGGCCGGCTTCGCGACACGTAACAGGGCACGCAAGCTCCAAGCCCGGACGGGCCATGATCAAAACGCGCCGCTGACCTGCCACGTTACGGTCCAGCACGAAAAGTGGTATGGCCTTCACAACAAATCTCACTGCAGCTCAGCAAGCTGGCAGCGACAATACAGAACTAGACTTCTACTCACATGACATTGCTGAACCTGCCACAAGTGCTTTAAGTGTGCATCTAGTGCCAGACTTGGGAAGCCACCCAAAGTCTATTTAAACGGAAGGCAGATGTCAGGTTTTGTAGCATGTCGGGTTTTGTAACAACGTACATCAAAATTAAGGAAACACAACACAAATTTCGTATCTTCCACTTTTCTGGGGAAGGGGGAGGGGGGGGGGGGTGATCAGATTGGTCCTTTCAGATCCCTTTTGTGACACATCATGCAGTACTGCATGCTGCTGCACTGCACCAGCATCCTGCATTTCCACAATAGGGCTGGGCACATTTCTGGTTGGCATGCGAAACACAAAAGAGCTGTTCGAAGGAGCCATCTATGCCTACTTTGCAGCACCACAATCCAGGACATTTCATGCATGATTCAAATGCAGAAACATGGGGAAGAGCTTCTGGCAAATGCAACACCACCTTCATCAAAAACAACATATAAAATTGGACAGGGCAAATTCCTTTGCACCCACAGAACTTGGACATTCTAGGAGTGGACTCCCACCCCTGAAACCACAATGGCCAGAATGTGAGATGACATCTGTTGAGGTCAGCTGTTCATGTTGCCACCAGTGAATAAGTTCATCAAATGCTACTGCTGCTTTCACACCAATCATAGCTGAGCTCTAGAAATAACTAAGAAATTTGATACTGCTCCCCAGACATAGATTCACATGGAAAATAGCTCACTTTTGCTGGATGCCTACTTAAAGCTGAGCAACAAACTGAAAAATGAATGATGCCAATCAGGGCAGGGCAGGCACACAATAATTAAAGCCATCAGTCAAGGTCAGAATTTTAGCTGCAGGACCTACCGCTGATGAAGATGAAACAATACTGAAAATACCAACTACAATCATAAATTTGCAAACACAAAACATTAAATTTCTCTACCCACACAAGGCATGTGGTAGGTGAGAAGTCCCATTTAAGCTACACATTGTATAGGGAAGAAATTCGAACTTCTTAGATGCGTCACAGAATCACATAACATACACTAATCATATGGAACCAACCAGATGCATCAATAGTAAGGGCACCCATTCATGCTCCAATGTTTTTCTTATTTGCACAGTCCATTCTTAACTAAAATGTGTCTACAATCAAACAAAAATAACCACACCTTTCAAATGACACAGTGACATAAAAGGTATAGTGACAAAGGTTAGTAGGTAGGAACGGTCAGGGTGTACTTTCCTACCTAACGTTAGAAAAAAATCATTGTACACCATTCGTCGTGTTTAAGGCATGACATATCGTAAATAATCTCAAAACAGGTAGAATCATGCTCCTACCTTCGAATTTCAATAACTTCGATGGCAGGCCCCCGAACGCCGCGCGCACCGCACCGCCTGGACTCCCCAGCGCCGTTTCCGCGTTGCCATTGCGTAAATACAATATTTCTGCGTACCAAGAACTGTACAAAATGTACGGGACCAAAGTAAACCATTCGTCATGTTTAAGGCAGGACAACCATAACCTAACTGCGAACCATAAAAATATTTACTAAAAATAAACCATATTTACCATAACCATATTTACCATGTAAACCATATTAACTGCGAACCGTACTATAAACCATAACTATAACTATAAACTATACTATATAAACCATACTATAACTATAAACCATATTTACTGCGAACCATAAAAATGTACCGGGACAAGGTAGCAAGAATCCATGAAATTTGATCCTCGACGCCAACGGGACCATGGGTTGCAGGGGGATTGGGTGGGGAATGTAAGCAAAATGAGAACATGGCAGCTAAATAAAAGCTCACTATATGGCACCTATATATGGCATGGAACATGGATGCCAATGAGATGCTGGGTTTGAAGGGGAATATAGGGTGGGGAGGTTAGGTTAGGTTAGGTTAGGTTAGGTTAGGTTAGGTGAGGTGAGGTGAGGTGAGGTGAGGTGAGGTGAGGTTAGGTTAGGTTAGGTTAGGTTAGGTTAGGTTAGGTTAGGTTAGGTTAGGTTAGGTTAGGTTAGGTTAGGTTAGGTTAGGTTAGGTTAGGTTAGGTTAGGTTAGGTTAGGTTAGGTTAGGTTAGGTTAGGTTAGGTCAGGTCAGGTCAGGTCAGGTCAGGCTAGCTTAGCTTAGCTTAGGTTCTGGTCTATTCTCAGTTAGGTTAGGTTAGGTTAGGTAAGGTTAGGTTAGGTTAGGTTAGGTTAGTTTAGGTTAGGTTAGGTTAGGTTAGGTTAGGTTAGGTTAGGTTAGGTTAGGTTAGGTTAGGTTAGGTTAGGTTAGGTTAGGTTAGGTTGGGTTAGGTTAGGTTAGGATATGTTCTGGACTATTCTGGCCTGCGTGTTTCATAAATGTACCTAAACTCGATAAGAAACGATTTTGGTTGCTTTATTATTGTTACCTTGGTCCCGTACATGTTTATGGTTCTTGATAAGCAGAAATATTGTGCTTTCGCAACAACGTAGAAACGGCGCTTGGAGTCGAGGCAGTGCGGTGCGGGGCGTGCGGCGCTCGGGAGCTCGCTATCCGTATTTATTAAAATTCGAGGGTAGGAGCATGATTCTATCTGTTTCGAAATTATTTACGATATGTTCCGCCTTAAACACGACGAATGGTTATCTTGGTCCCATACATTTTGTAGAGTTCTTGGTAAGCAGAAATATTGTATTTACCCAACGGCAACGCAGAAGAAGAAACGGCGCTGGGGAGTCCCAGGCGGTGCGGTGCGCGCGGCGCTCGGGAGCTCGCCATCGAAGTTATTGAAATTCGAAGGTAGGAGCATGATTCTACCTGTTTTGAGATAATTTACGATATGTGCTGCCTTGACACGACGAATGGTGTGCAATGATTTTTTCTAACGTCAGGTAGGAAAGTACGCCTACACCGGTAGGAACACTTACCAATTAGAACACATCTCCATTGGAAGTGATGCCTCATTGCCCTGGAAAAGAAAAATAATATCACTTTTTTTACCTTTTAAATTACCTCAGACAGGAAGAACTGCCAACTGTCAAATTATACTTCATCCATGTGCTCACAACATGTAGATTAACAATAAACATTAATGTATGGAACATGGCAGGCCATAAACATAATGGTTTGAAAATATGCACTGCAAAAAGTAATAAACATATGATCCTGATGCAAACTAACTCTTGCACAGTGTCCCAATTAGAAAGGAACTATGGGGAATACAATAGTCATGGCTGCAAACAGTAAAGAGCAAAAGGCTACTTAGACTCAGAAATTGGGTTTAACATTTGTTTAGTGTAATGCACCTTATACTCTCAATATGCCAAGTTATGAATAACATTATGATGCACTCAATACTCCAATTCACTAATTTCTGATATGATTTTTCAGAATGCTGTCTGATACTGGAAGTTGTGCTCCACCTATGTCCCAAGATCTTGGCAAAATATGCTGCGTTTTGCAGACTAGACAATCAGGAATGATAAGTCATATCAGCCATGAGCTTGCAGCATTTTGCTGCAATGCTGAGACAGTCAGCAGGAGACAGCATGAGACAACCATGATGGTTGTCTCCTCTTCAGGTATTATGACTCATGTAACACTTTCAGAACAGACATTTCCCTTCACAATGACAGCACACCCAAATAGTACCAGCTTTTTTGGGCAGCATTCCCATAACTGGTATGAGTATACTGGAATAGTATTTCAAGAATGGCAAAAAATCTTGTAGATCACACTGCTAAGCATCAATATCAAAAAAATGTACACAAATGCAATATGTACATATCTTACCATCTTGGCTCTGTGATGTTGGGCGATGAGGGCAGAAAGGCACTTTAAAGTGCCCTAAATGTTATTTTGAAAACTTTCAAAATGCTTTGTTAGTTGTCCTTTAGGAATGGCAAGTTTCTCAATTCACAGCTCGGTCAACACGAAACACTACCAACTATTTTCGTCGCCTTAAACCTTGGTTATCAACGAAAATTTTATGAAACAGCGTATACCATATGAGAGTACATTAACGACTGGCGCACAATACTGCGACTTAACACTACTGTGACTGTAAACTCACACCTACAACCCTCTGACCAACCGCGCGCCCAACAAACACTCAATCTTGCACCCAACCAAGGCTATCTCATCCGACCAAATGCAACGAGCTGCTAGATGCGCCACTATCGCCATACAACTGCACTCAGCTCACGGACACAATAAATGTGATCGCATTGGTCAGCTGCACAAGCAGCACACGTATTGACCAATAAGGTTCGGTTCCTCCCAAGGCTATATAAGAGAGGTAAAACTGTCTGGTGATTTTGTTTCTTCTTTAATTAACGTTAGCATGACGTCACTGAAACCAGGACTTCAATGCGTCGCGGACCGCTAAACACTTCACGCGTGGCTAAGCGACTTCCGAAACGTCAAAATATTCGTGCGGATAATGGCAAACACGTGAGCGAAATGCACGTGAACAATGAGCCAACAACGCACAATGTTTGTCATCATGATGATGCGCTTGAAAAGAACATGTAACAAACACTTTAAATGCAATGGCGTGAAAAGTGAAAACGAGCATACCAGACTTCTCGCAACAGGGCGGCAGTAACATCGGCGTATCTTAGTACCACGGACGGATCCATTGCGGGCCCCCTAGAGTTTGGTGCCCATCCAAAAAATATGATCGCATTTCGGCCGTGGAATTTTAATGTATTGTATGTATATGTAGTTATATATATATATATATATATATATATATATATATATATATATAGTTATATATATAAAGTTGCATATATAGTTATATATTAATATCTAACATAGTAAATATGGGAACCTGTTTCACCGTGCACAGCTCCATAAAGCTAGGCATGTGCAAGTTCTGCTGTTCCGGTGTCTTGCCTCCGGCTCACTGGTACACACGGTACGTCCAAAATCACTTCTGCATTCGTCAATCGTCAAAGGCACTCGTCACAGCCCGTGCCGCGGACCATCCGTCCTTGCGCCGGCGGCTTTCAGAATCTTATTTTTGTTTCCCTTCCTCTCTTGGCCCCTGCAGCCTCGTCCCTCGCGCAGGGCAGAAGGTGGGGAACGCGAGCGCCTCTAAACGGCGCTCGTCAAACTAGGGCAAACATTTACTGGTTAGCACATAGGTGCTCTCTGACACCCTTACATATGTGCACACATGGAGCTCATTCATTTTCTCCAGATTATGTTAGATCCTGTGTCTTGAGGCGTAATGCTTCGGAAAAACAGACAAAATAAGCTCAAATTGGCTGCTGCTAGCATCAAAATCGAGCACGGACTCGAAGACTTGCTTATTTACGGCTGGATAGTGTAAGCAACTGGTGACCGATACCTAATGCAGAATCTTTTCTTTGTTATAAAGAGTACAAAACATCCTGGCATTCAAGACATGTTAGGAATGCAGTGCACAAGTTTGGTGAGTGTCACACACTCGTTAGCCAAGGGAAATTACGCGTGTAACGTCGGTAACACGTAAATTACTACTTTTTATTTTATTTTATTTTTCCTTTTTTTTTCTTTTTACTTTTAATTACCTTCGGCAATCTCGCTTAAAATTCATCAGCGCATTTCCGGTTTCTGCTCTAAGGCTAAGGCACCAACGCCAATAGGGACGGAACCTCACCATTCATGGGTGCTCCGGGAGGCTAACAAAGAGTCTCTCGTCAACAAGTAGTGTCCTCAGAGCAAGCGAGGAAAAAACAAGACCAACGTGGTGGGCCCATAACGATCGGTAATGCCCTGGCAGGTTAACATACAAGACCCCGGCCAGAGCACAGGGCCCTCTGAGCAGAAGGGAATTACCCAAGACCATCAATTAATACCCCTGTACGATCAAAAGTGCTCGAGCATGTCAAAACAAAGAGCCACGATAGGAAAGAAAGCCCTCCGCGAAGGAGATTAAAGCGAAAGAGTGCTCGATAAATGTGGAGGAGTGCTGAGCATCGAGTGTCTCAGTGCCTTACCTTATATAATCCTCAGCAATAGCACAAGACTCGCCGAGCAAATGGAAAAAACCCGAGACTAATGCGATGGGCCACTGAGCAACTGAGTGTACCCTGACATATAGGGCCCCGGAAAAAGCGTATAGAGCCTCTCGGGAGAATGGGAAGAATCCGTAGAGGAAAACCTGATCAATCAAGAGTGCCCATGCGTTGAAGAAGATAGTGTGTCAACAGTAGCGTTGAGATTACCTACGGGAAAATGCAAAGAGATCAAAGGCAACGTGGAATGCTTCTTGGTGATGAGACCGACCCGGAGAGGGGACTAAAGGGGCCTAGGCAACAGCGTAACGTTTCCGGACAGCGTAATGAGCTTCAAAATTTCCCTGGGTCACTAACTTTTTAATCAGCGCATAACTAGCTTTGTTTGCGATTTAACTCTGTACTTTTGCTCACAACCGTTCTTTGCCGTCTGTAGGCCCAAACACGTCCAGTTTTGCTATGCTTTTTCCGCTTGTTTGAAAACTGCGTCCGTTCGGCCGGTTGTGAGCCCCTTCGGAGCCTATGGGTCCCGTCGGCATAGTCCATGGGCGCATGGTTCAGTGCCTCCCCACCCCGTCACCCGGCTGTATCTACCACCGACCCGAGCAGCCTAACAGAGAAGGCATCGTCAAGAACATAGGATTATCCATTCCAGTTGAAGGACCCTAGACACCGTATACGGGAACCGGAATGATTGAGTGCGCCCGAGCAGGTCAACATATAAGGCCTCCCATCAAGAGCGTAGTGTCTTCCGTTCAAAAAGAAAGCACCCAAGACCCGATGTAAATGGCCCCCGAACCGTCGAATCTGCCCGTGCGGGTTATCAGATAGGCCCCCGACAGGAGCATTGGGCTCCCAGTTCAAGTAAGAAGTACTTAAAGACCCAGTGTGGGGATCCCCGAAAGACTGAGTGCACCCGAGCAGGCTACCAGATGCCCGCCAACAGGAGCGTGGGGCTCTACTTCAAGATACCCAGTGTGTGGGGACCGAAGTAATGCAGTGTGTCCGAGCAGATCAACAGATGGGGCCCGGCAAAAAGCGTAGGGCTCCAAGCAAATCAGAGAGAATTGGAAGCCCCCTGGACCAATATAGAGGGCCCATGAACTTATCGTGCGTGTGTCGGTAGGTTAACCGAGACCAAACCGTTAAGGGCCATGAGCAACCGGGAATACCCCGGTACGGGGTATATGGGTCTCCGGCTACAGCGCACAGAGCCTTTCTGGCAAATGGAAAAAAATCCGTGGAGAGCCCCTGATTGAAAACAGAGCCCCGGCAAGCAACAGGAAAGTGTCCAGCAAAAGCGCAGGGCCCTCTGAGCAAATGCAAAAAAATCAAGGGCAACGCGGTAGGCTCATTAACGATCGGAGTGACCCTGCATGTGGACATATAGGTCCTCCGGAAACAACAGAGGGTCCCTAGGCAGTGTTATCGGGCTTAAGATCCCCAAGTAATGACTGTTCAATCATTGAACGAATTTTTGTCCATCCGTGCGCCCCTCACTTTCGCCTTGCGACTGTTTTTCGGTCGTTTGGAAGTCCATAGACGTCCAATATTGTTGCGTTTTGTGTTTAAAAATCTGCACCTGTTCAGCCGGCTATGGGACCCTTCGGATCCATGCCCCCCCCCCCCCCATGGGTCCCTCAGGGAACCCAAGGGGGGGGGGCATAACCCGTGCCCCGTTGCTCCTTTGATTGTTGTAATTGATTTTCTTAGTGCAGACCCGCAACAAAATTAGCCTGCCCGGGCCGGAGGTCTGAGACAACCGTGCTCGGCCGGGGGGGGGGGGGGGGGGGGGGTAGTTAGCTTCCCTTGGCATCCCCAACTTCCGGACGTCGGAGGAGGAAAAAGGATACTCTTGTGAACGTCTCGTCAAGTATTGAAGCATGCACGTCAACTTTTTGGCGTAAGGTCAAATGTCAGATCAACAGGTGTCACGGAAGGTAAAAACAGTCGTTATGATAGATGAAGTTAAAACATATGCCAACATGTTCAGACAGATATTGAGGGCACAGAAGTAAGCGTTAAGACTGTGGAGGGTCCATTCTAACCATTTGTATTTGCCCACAAGGGTCAGGTTAGACCAGGCCACCGCTTAAATTGGTCTACCAGTGGCCTTACGAAAACGATACTTTGTCGCTCTCTTTCACAACGTGCTTCTGACAAAGTTTATTTTGTTACGTGCAGCTGACACATACGCTGACACATAAACGTATCCTAGGCACACAAATATGAGTTTAGGCTGACCTAGAGACAACTGAGGTTATCTCAGGTCAAATTTATAAACCACCAGCACTATAAATAATTCGAAGTGCCAACTGGGTCAAGAGACCAGTACAATGCTTTTGTGCGGTCAGAAATAGTGCGTCAAATATTGACTGGTATTCAAGATCGCTTAGCCGTTGTGTGCATTGCACATAGTCCCTCAGTCACTTGGTCGACGCTTGGTAATTTAATTGTAACAAACTAAGAACAGGCACGTTGGTACCTGAAATTATGCGTCATTGGCCTTATAAACGGGACATAAACATATGGAGATGGTTACAGGCGTCGCACTCGTTCATCTAGCCTCTGCTCTACTGACAACAGAGGTCATTGACCTTGGATGATCTCATGTGACCTTACGTAGCCTTAACAGCCTCACTGTCCTCACGTGACCCACTGTGACCTCGTTATGCATTAGAATAATATCACATGTTTTCAGCGAAATATTCTAATTCTGTGCCCAAAATTACCCAATAAAACTGCCTATTTTGAGCCCAGCATGAGTTTTTCAGAAGGTACCCATAGAGGTAAGTCATGACCTGGACCAAGTTCACGTGGTATGAGGCCATATATTGGTTGTGCATGTGAGCTATCACTTTTCCTCACATTAAAACACCAAAACTGCACAAAAACCTACAAATTTGCGTTTTTTACGAAAAGATAGCACGAAGTGGCCTGACCCCAAGCCACTGATTTCACTTGTTAAAAAATTTGAAGTGACCTGACCTCAAGTCACTGGTCTCACTTGTTAAAAAATCTGAAGAGGCCTGACCTCAAGTCACTGATCTCACTTGTTAAAAATCTGAAGAGGCCTGACCTCAAGTCACTAATATCACTCGTTAAAAAATCTGAAGTGGCCTGACCTCAAGTCACTGATTTCGTTTGTTAAAATATTTGAAGTGGCCTGACCTCAAGTCACTGATCTCACTTGTTAAAAAATCTGAAGTGGCCTGACCTCAAGTCACTGATCTCACTTGTTAAAAAATCTTAAGCTGGAAATTAGATTTTCCACAAAGGACGCATAATCCACAGGTAAACAGGTACGCAAAATTTGGTGTTGCTGCAAACTCTCATTTTTGTGATGTGTTCGAAAAACCGAGGGGAGAGAGCCAGCTTCCCAACTCCGGCCGGGCAGGGTTTAACCCGTGGTTAGTGAGTGGGCGAAAAGGATGGTGCATTTGAAAGAAGTACATTTGAACGGCTTAGGACATAAAAAATCGCCCGTCGAAGGCAGTCCAGGCGTATATTTCACCTGAACGACTTTTATATTAGTTATAATAACGCATTGACCTCTACGACAACGCGAAGCGCTGCTGGAATCTGGAGGTGGAACTGAAAGACTTAAAGTAAAATCTTCATTTTTCGTGCGACTGTAACTGTTAATCTGTTCATAGGACAATCTCTAAGTTGTAAAAAAGATACGCCCAGTCCAACCTTCGAACGGTATTAATTGATTTTAAAGAATTCTGAACCGCAGATTCACCGCGGTCGTTCTCGGGCGTACAGCGCCCGCCGCCTGGTGTTACTCACAGTCGCCATCGGAATTCGGTATTACGGAGACTGCAAACCAGGTCATCACTGTCCTTGCTCTCGAGATTGCGGATGTGCAGTGTTAAACCTTTCGTGATTTTGTAATGCTATATATATATATATATATATATATATATATATATATATATATATATATATATATATATGCATCTCTCTCTCTCTCTCTCTCTCTCTCTCTCTCTCTCTCTCTCTCTCTTCTCTCTCTCTCTCTCTCTCTCTCTCTCTCTCTCTCTCTCTCTCTCTCTCTCTCTCTCTCTCTCTCTCTCTCTCTCTCTCTCTCTCTCTCTCTCTCTCTCTCTCTCTCTCTCCTCCTCTCTCTCTCTCCTCTCTCTCTCTCTCTCTCTCTCTCTCTCTCTCTCTCTCTCTCTCTCTCTCTCTCTCTCTCTCTTCTCCTCTCTCTCTCTCTCTCTCTCTCTCTCTCTCTCTCTCTCTCTCTCTCTCTCTCTCTCTCTCTCTCTCTCTCTCTCTCTCTCTCTCTCTCTCTCTCTCTCTCTCTCTCTCTCTCTCTCTCTCTCTCTCTCTCTCTTTCTCTCTCTCTCTCTCTCTCTCTCTCTCTCTCTCTCTCCTCTCTCTCTCTCTCTCTCTCTCTCTCTCTCTCTCTCTCTCTCTCTCTCTCTCTCTCTCTCTCTCTCTCTCTCTCTCTCTCTCTCTCTCTCTCTCTCTCTCTCTCTCTCTCTCTCTCTCTCTCTCTCTCTCTCTCTCTCTCTCTCTCTCTCTCTCTCTCTCTCTCTCTCTCTCTCTCTCTCTCTCTCTCTCTCTCTCTCTCTCTATCTCTCTCTATGTCTCTCTCTCTCCTCTCTCTCTCTCCTCTCTCTCTCTCTGTCCGTCTGTTTCTCTGTTTGTCTCTCCGTCCCTCTGTCTCTCCGTCTCGCTGTATCGCTGCTGCTCTGTACCATCTGTGCTATGTACCAATCGGCGACGACCACAAACCACCTGAATGACACTTATAGGATGTCCCTATCATCTATTCTTAATGACATCCTCTACAATATTTCTACTAAAACAGCCGCACATGGAAACATCGCCCTTTTTGAAGCTCATTTCCAAAGGCACGCTTAAAAGCATCGTCACGTGTTTTTGCGAATTTTCGGACAGGTCATGTTAAGTGCCATCGGTGCCATAGATTCCGATTTACCAGATCTAGATACTTTCTGCACATCTGGCGACATTTTCAACATTTTCCGTCCCGGTCGATCCACCCGGTTTTCCGGGCCGGAAAACTCGGTGGGAGGCGAGTATTACTAAATGCCACACTGTGACTGCGGATGTCATCACTCGGTTAACATGTTGAAATCAATCACGGAAAATGTAATAATGATTATATTAATAATTTACATGCCAAAAGAGCCTTCTTGAATATCGCAATCATAACGTGGAAGAATGGCGCGTCTGCGAATTTTTTTAATTCAAGACACATAGGCCTTTTTCCATCCCATGCCTATATATCAGATAAATAGCGGACACAGATGCGTCAAAAAGTTTCAGTTAAAAACAATAAGAACACAATGAAGAAAGCTAAACACGCAACGTTTCGGGTGTTTTCGACACTGTCACTTGTCATTGACAAGTAGTCCTTTTGACACCACAAAATCTAATGCAATGCAGAACAATTCCGAACAAGATATGCATCACAAAGGTTACATAAGCCTTGCACACATACGCGGCAGCGCACGTTTAGTTGCAAGGTCCAGTGCCATGACTTTCTAATATCTGGCCGGTTTGTCTCGGTCCAAGACTGAGTCTTCTCCCACTCCTCTTCCACGCCACTGAATTCCCCTCATCTTCATCTGTTTCGCTATTTCGCCTTTCGACGTCCCTGAGGAGTGCACTGATGTCCGCTGCGCTCGAATTGGTCTGCGAGGGCCGCCGTCGGCGCCTGGGTCTGTCTATGTCGGGCTCGATGATGTGATGATGGCAATAAGTGGATCGCTGGCCACCAGTGGAAATGGTCCACTACTGTGCTCTGTTTGGACGTCATTCTAGCGTGGCTGAACCGACACTGCCGGTCGTGTTTGTGTTTGGCTTCCTCTATTTCCTCGCTGCGCTTGCTAATGGGCAATGGCAATGACTCGATCACGTCCGCTCCATGAACCAGCAGTTTGTGTGCGGACGAGGGCATATAATATCATGGATATAGCGACACGAAAAACTGAACCGCCTCCATGGCATATTGCACGTTCTTCTGAGTGTTGATCGACGAGAATGAAAACAGAGCAGACAAGGTAGCGGCGAGCATGCGAAGCAGACTCGGGTCTACACCTCTGACACTTCTGAATTCACTGAGCTTACTGACATCCAGGAATGCGCGGCGTGTCGTGATGCCATCGTTTGATATGCCACTTCCCCTGCTCACGGCTGATCACCTGCCAAGCACATCTCTCAAAAACGTCGCTGCACTATTTTCGTTCGTTCATTTACGGTCGCTCTGTGAATTGATGTCCCCCCAAGTCTTAACTGACAGCTGGTATGTTACGTGACTGACGCATGCAACAAAAAATCCAAGTATGCTTTGTCGAGAGACCAAACCGGTAAGTCTTGCATGCGGGGAGGTGATAACGCATTCAGGTTATTGCTTTGCCTCGGTGCTGCTCCGCACACAGTGCAGGACACACTGCTCTTGGTGTCTGTCAAAGCAATAGACTTTTCCGTCCACCATCGTGAGGTAAACCTCCTGATGAATTTCAACACGAATGCCACCTGGAGTAGTCAAGATCGCCGAATTTAACCGGCCGATCTCAGCTTCGATCTCCCTGCTCTCTTCTCCTGATAGTTCTATCTGCAGCCTCGTGGATGTGTTTAATGCACAGAGGTCTGAACAACCTTCTTAATAAGGGCACACTTTTCTGCCAAAGCAATGAGTTGTCGGTAGAGAGTCTCAAAGGTACAACTGTTGTGCAAAAACAGGCTTTCCCCCATCATTCCTGCATCCTCCCCACTGACTGCCTGCTTGTTACACTGATTGGGATGTGGCTTCATCGGATCACCACTTGACTTCGAGAACACCACGGATGGTCTGTGTGCTGGGTCCCGGCTGGTCAATCGCTCGATCCAACGTCACCAGGATGTCATGTGCTTCCACCAGCCGGCGAATGGTGTGGTTGAGCAGTGCTTGCCGAGTCGCTTGAGCACTGGTGCCGCCGAAAGTCATTGTTGCGGTCAGCAGCTAACAGTCATGTTTCGCCGATTGCACTTTGTGGTATGCGGGGAAGATATCTTGTCTTCATACGTCATGTGCTGTGTTCCATGCCAGTTTGAAATCATTCACTTCAAGTCACTGGCCACACACGCAGCCAAACCTCTGTCAGGTGACGCACGTGTAACTGGTGGACGGTGGGCGGATTCACTCAGCGCATGTCGCATCTTCTTTGGGCCGACGGGCGATGCCTTGGTTTCTTTCAGCACGTGGGGCAGATCGGCTGTTCCTTCGGCACGCACCATCTGTTTAGCTGCATTTACGAGGTTTTGAGCATAGCGGTCCCTCGCTAGTAGTTTAGAGACCCGTTACTTGGCTTTTTCGTTCAGCTCGACATAGGGCAATGCTGGGCGTCCGCGTGACCTCCGTGACCGCCGTCCGTCATCAGCTGAGCCGGTGTGATACTGATCCCGTGAATCAGTGCCACGATGTCAACCGTAAAACGACACGCTTTTAGCCAGCACCTTGCTCTTACGGCGCCCATATTTGTTCCATTTGCCTTGCGTGTCTCAAACAAAATTAGGTGAGGCGTGATGTAGCTGTTCCTCACCTTCACCCGTTAGCTCGACTTCACATCCTACCTACTAAGTTTCTTCCCAGCTCAACTAAACGCAGCTTGCTGTTTTCTCTCGCTTTGGCAGAAGACCATCTTTCACTATTGTGTCAAAGACGGCTACCTTGCTAAGTCGCACATCCATGTTGCGCACTTGACAGTCAGAAAATTACCGTTGTCCACGCTCAAGTGTAGCAAGCGAGCTGAACATCTCTCACAGTCCCTCGGAATACCTCCATTTGATGATGCTTGACCAAGCACTAAGCCTGATGCCCCTCGTCCCTTTTTAAGCTTGGTGCGACCACCGCATCTTCCCTCCCAGAAGGTGTCAATGTCAGCCCGCTCCGCCAGCCAGCCCAGGCAAACAGGGCTCCGCTGCCGGCCTGCCGCCGCCGCGCCCGGCGCCGGGCCGGCCGGCCGGCGGGACGCGGGCTTACTGAACCTTTATATTTTTCCGTACCTGTCCTGCTGCCATAACGATTGTTGGAAACCGTTACTGACACCTTGGAGAGTGTTTCGAACACAGTCAAAAGTGTGCACTGATACAGCCTTTGTTGTTGGTCTTCATAATTACCAAGTTCTGATAATATTTATAACGCCGCGCAAGTGTTTCAAGACCATGTATTATTTCCACTCCAGATACCATTCGGAACAATTTCAGTGTCATTATCGATAAAGCACAACCTAGCGTTCCTTTTGACACCAAACTATTTTGGTCTTTTTATATTCATTGCCCAAGAATATGCGACAAGCATTCTGTCGATTTATGGCAGAACAGAGGCGTCGGGTGACCACAAGTTCCAGCCTCACACTCATGTCAAACAAATACAAGGGGGCTAAGGTAAGTTCCGGGGGGGGGGGGGTGATTTCGCGTTGTCTGATTACTTCGGCGATAGAAAAAATCAAAGCAGACGGTCTCCCAGCGTGTCAGGAATGGAGGCTTCGGCCGCGTTTGAAGCCGAATAAGCACAGTGTGCGTCAGCTGGTCCTCATGCCCTGCAGGCTTGAGCCAGGCGCTGGGCGCTCGCTCGGCGCCCGCGCCCCGCGGCCACCGGCCTTGGCGGTACCCGCCCCCGGAGACGCCGGCCGTTTGACCGGGCGTTGACCCCGGGACGGACCGGTACGAGTGCGGTTCCTGCGGATCAGGGGTCGGTCAGCCTGACGTGTTTTCGGGTCCAAAACTGCCCTGGTTCGTTGAGCGGGCCTCCCACCGAGCTGTTAATTTCCATGGGCGCAAAGCCATAAGTGCGTCCATTTCCATAACTTATGTCCATTTTGATATCAGATTTCACAGTCGTAAACCCATTATAGAAGCGCATGTTTTCCCTCATCTTTACTGCCGCATGTACTGTACTTGCGCTTGTACTGTCTACTTGTCTGGACCGCATGGTCATTGCCTGCGATCTCAGCAAACGGTGACTTTGGCGGCCTGCGTCACCTCGTGAGCGCTTGGCAGGAATCACATTTCGTCGGTCTTGGAGTCGCTGGACTGATGAGGTATGAGTGACCTTGGTACACATGGTAGCCACATTGGCGTCCTCGGGGCCCTAAATGTCCGCCCCATTTGTGCTCCGACGGGGCTCAATACGACCTTGAAGTGCCCCAAAGGCTTCGAAAAGGCGTTATGATCGGCCGAACGCAGTTTCTGTGGCACAAAACGCAGCAAAATTGGACGTTTTTGGACCCCTAGTCGTCCACGAACAGTCGCAAGCAAAAGTAATGTGTTCATGAACAGACAAAAATAATCGTTCGTCGATTGACAGGATGATGATTGGGAACCTTTTAACGTCCATTGCGCTGTCCAGATGCCCTATGCTGCAGTTTGGGCCCTATATGTCTACTTACCGGGTTGATCCGACTGATAAGGAAACCCTCCGCGTTGCACTTCATTTCTTCTTTATTTATTCGGAGACCCCTACGTTCTTGCCGGGGCAGTAGTGCAGGGTAGCGAGGGGGCACAGGGGGCACGTTCCTATTCCCGTTCAAGTCCCCAGTGCCCAGGAAAGTAAGGACCTGATTCGAGGGCCAGCAGGCCCCAATGACTTGCCGAATATTGCATTAAAAGGCCCGGCTCGCAGCGTCGGACCCTCGAATGCCTGTCTGAGGCTCTTTGCAACGATCGGAGGCCCCCTGAGTCGATGAGGCCGCTATGTCGGCCAGGTAGCACCAGTGCTGAACAGTGGGCTGGCTCCGCGTCGGTCTGGACCTGAGGACCCAATTCTAAAAAAATATCAAGGCCTTGTCCCGCGATTTACGTTGGTTGGTCAATGGAGGAGGAAGGGGAGGGGGGGTGACACCGGTTTGACCAGGGACCCACAGAGCCTGACCGGGGGCCCTTTGTTAGCAAGGGACCCCGGGTCGGCCAGGACGGTGTTCGAGGGGCTCAAAGAGGGACCCAAGAAAACATTCGAAACCGACATTCAAAAGGCCCGATTGGAAGGCTGAAAGGCCCGAAAGGTCCAAATGGCTGGTTGAAGATCATATCAAGATCAAGATCAGGTACCGGTCCGTAGGACTGTAACTTACAATGTCAGTAAGATGGCCCTTTAAGCCGACTGAAATCCGCATGGGTGGTGCGGGGCTCTAGTTCGGCCAGAGTACACCGGCACCAACAGTTGGCCCGGTGTCGCTTGCCGTGTCGCTTGTGTCGGTGTCGCCAACCGTGGTGACACGCTTCGCAAGGTGGAGCAAGGCCAGGGCCCGTAATTTGTAGTGATCGGGGAGCGTGAACAGAATGAGGGGCTCCGGTGTCCGCCAGGGGCCCACAGTGCCGTGGAGAGGCCCTCCATCGGCAAATCGCCCCAAGTCGGCCAAAGTCCGTATTTCGACCCAAAGAAATATCGAACTGGCGGTCCCCACCCCATTCCAGCCGAGGAGTAGTTAAGCCGAACTGGAGCCTCTGCGCCAATCATTGGATCACGTGCAGCATTAAGGATTTGGTTTGGGTCAATAAGGATTTTGCGACGACTGGGGCCAACTAGTCGGTTCAGAAGGCCGCCCGCGTCAAGGTGGGGGCCAGTGTATGGTGCCTCTCTCAACGGTCTCCGATTCGACCGAGAGATTCCGCCTCTGGGTCCCCAGAATGGCAGCCGGTAGGCACCCCACGCTGTAACGGAATGGTGTTTCAGTCCTCGGCTGAGAACGATGATGTGCCCCCAAGTGTACTGCGACTCCCTAGGCTCCTTCTTGTCAGATACTTTTCACCTATCCCCAAGCATCTTCTTAAACCCTTTCTTGTGAGATAACGCGTCCCCTAGCATTGACTTTCCCAGAAAAAGTAAGGGGTCTCATTGGCGTTTTCAAGCGGGTCAAAATAAGACCAGAAATAAAAATGCATCTAATGTTCACCCGAGATCAGCCATCTATTCGCAAAATTAACTACCAAAGCTTCTCACGTTAAAGGGGTTGGGACTGTGTGCTCGTATTCTTCGAAGAAAGAACAGCTCTAGCCGTGTCTCACTTTCTGTAAAACTAGATAAAACAGTAGTAATAGCTTTATGCCTCGGAGAAAAAGCAACACAAATGTATGGAAATTCCACCAGGAAAACAGGAATATCCTGTTTTTGTTTCGATGAAGTCATGTTGCCGAAATATCACTCCCCAACTATATCTCCATTCTCCTGGTTTTTCTCCAGGTTTCTACTGTCTTATCTATGCGAATAGTGTACCTCGATAATACCTTGAGCAGCTTACGTAATTCTGTAAAACTGTACGACATTGGCCGCCGCAGAAAACACCGGTGGCGGGCGACGGGCGCTCGAGAGCGACCGTCGTGAAATGATGCTTCCCAGAGTTTTTCAAAAAATGATAACATCGTTGAAAGATTGAATTGCGCCGTTAAGTTGACCTTTAAAACTTTGGGGTCGTCCTCTCAACGGATAAGTAGTTCGGGCAATACGTAATAAAGATATTCGGTCTTTTTTCTTCTGGCTTCACCACCAGATTCCAGCAGCAGTGTGCGGGGCTATAGATGCTAATCCATTCCTTTCATCAATCTTAAGGTTAAAATGATAGCATGTTTTATAAAATTTGCGATCGCCCGTGATGCCTGGGGCTAAACTGGGTGTGGAAAGTGGAATGCGCGCGCCAGATTCAACGCATGAAGCTGTTTGTTTTTTCCAACCTTGTTTTCCATGTTTGCTGAAACGCTGTATATTGTCACTTGTGTCGGGCTATCTTATGAACTTCGGGCTATCTTATGAACTGTATCCGTTACATCAGGTTATCTTATCACATATATCCGTTTTCACGAGATAGGCTTAACGCTAGTCGATAATTCTCGCCGAGTTGATCACAAAACATATATAGTGTTTGAATGCAAAAAAGCTGAGATTTATACCGCCGGATGTCGGCACTGAATAGAGGGCGGTGTGATAGGCGGCTTATCCTATACCGGCCGACGGAGACTGGCTTTTTAACAATTGGAAGACATCTTGAAAAGCTTGATAACATGCTATCTTATTCCAAATTACCGCCGGCTCACTAAGTTCTACAGCTGACGAACACTGCAATGGGCATGCAGCATATCGTGGCCGCTTTTATGAATGCGACGCTTGTCGGGTAACTGCTCAAAAGCTTCCCGATCGCGCCGCCAGGTGAGGATGGCCGGCTCGCACGCTCTCTTCTGGCGCGACGCGCACCCTGCAGTCGGTTCTGCGCAGCTGGGACGCCCGGTGGTCATGGGTCGGTCCTGCCCAGCCACCGCTGGAGGTGTGCGTCGTGGTGGTCGTGATCTTCCTGCTGCTGCTCGTGACACAGCGCCCGACGACGCTGCCACCAGCGGAGCTGGGCGGAGGCCGCGGCGGTGGGAACAGTGCCAGCGTGTCGTGCGTACGGGCCAGATGCGCCACTCGTGGGAGCAGCCTGAGGATGCGCCACTCGTGGCAGACCTCTGCAGGAAGCGGCAGTGGACGCCGTACAGTGCTCGACGTGCGTTGCAGCGCCTGGCTCAGCGCCGCGGACGGGACGCCAGGGTGGTCCTCGTCGGCGACAGCCGCGTGCGTATCTTGCACATGAACATGAAGGAGCGCATGCGGCTCACCGACTTCCGACGTGACTTCGACCTGAACGGCACGTACCCCACCGAGTGGCGCACCCCCTCGAATAAGACGTTTCCCCTGCGCATGCCCGCGCTGAGTGAAGACTGCGTGGAAGTGTTCGTGCTTGCCGCGCTGAAGGCCAAAGACGGTGGCGACGACCTGATCGCCAAAGCGCGCTGCAGTCTCATCAACACGGGCGCTTACCTTCGTAACGAGTTCTGGTGGAGACCATGGTTGGACGAGACGTACGCGCACCGGCTGGACGAGCTGGTGGACGAGTGCTGGGCCGGCCGCTGCCCCGACCTGGTGGTCCTGGACGGCGGCGCCTGGTACGCGGTGCGAATACGCGGCCTGGACAGCGGCCAGCCCACCGCCTGGGTGGCGCGCTTCGCCGCCGAGCTGGCGGCGCTACAGCCGCGGCTGGCGCGGCTCGCCGCCGCCACGCCTGTGCTCTGGAAGCTGGACGAGCTGTATATGACGGAGGCCCTACGCGGCCACAAGTCAGGCGTCACCGGCACACTGATGGCGCTGACGGCGGCGCTGTACGAGACGGCGGCGCGCGTGCCGCAGCTCGTAGTCTGGTCGTCGAGCGTGACCGAGGCGACGCACTTCTACCATTCGGTCTGTCTGCCGCTTCAGCTGCACCGGCGGCACACATTTAAAGGTCCGTTACGTCATGAGTGCCTGGACCCGACCCACGTGGGCAACACAGTGCGGTGGCAGTTGGCGCAGACTCTACTCGACGTGCTGCTTATGGACGTGATGCCCCCCGTAAACGAGTACTGCTGTTAGCGTATCCAAAAGTGGGCAGGGGGGCCAAAGACGGCACCGCCTGGGGGAAGGGTTGGGGGGGGGGGGGGGGCAGCAGCGGCGCTCCGCCACCAACAAAATATGCTTGTGACGGAATTTGCTTAATATCAGCGGTTAAATATATTTGGTATCAGCCAGTAGTCACCATAGTCTCAGCCAAAATGTGCCACAGCTCGCACCAATTGCACCCACTGGGACGCCTGTGGACAGTCAGATTCCCACGCGCCTTTTGCACGACCAAACGGTCTACTTCTGCCACAACAAAGATGCGTTCCTACCTTGCCAGCCATCTGGTGCTGCTGGTGTTGGCCTACCTGCTCGCAACAGCTGCGAGACTAGCATCACAGTCATCGCCTCGACTCAGACCAACACCATGGTCACCGGCGCTGTCCTGTAGCGACCACCCAGCCCATCAGCCCATCAGCACGCTGGCCTATCCCAAGGTGACCTCGCCCCACGCCCCCTGCCACGGTGGCCTTGACCGCGACCGGGCCTGCGGCCGTTCGCGCTGCCCGGCACAGCAGGCGCGGTTGCCGGCACCAGGCGCCGGGGCTGCAGGGGCGATCAGGCATGGCGGCGCTCTTCTCTGGTGCCTGCCTCTCACCCTGCTAGTGGGACTGATCAACATCCAGTCCCTGCTGCCGAAGATAGTTCTACTACAGCATGACCACCCAAACCGGCTGCATTACGACTTGTGCGTGATCACTGAGACGTGGCTTCGATCCGCCGCTGCGTTCAGGCTGGTCACAGTCCCCGGCTATGCGCTGTACCGTAAGGACTTGCCGGGAGAGGTCAGCTACGGAGGTGCGGCGATTTTTAGCCGCGGTGGCTGCAAGCCACTGTCATCGCACAGCCGGCAGCTGAGTGTCCGGACTGCCCGGTAGAGTTTCTCCGGCTCTGCATGAGATCGGCATCTGGCCCCGCATGAGATCGGAGTCCGGTCCGCATTTCACTGTGGCTGCGGTTCTCCCGGCCCCCGCACCACGCCGTGGCTGCCCTCCAGGCAGACTTAAACGAATTAGAGCTGCAATATCGGCGAGTGCTTCTGCAGGGGGTTGAAAAGTTCTGATCTACCGGATATGGTAGGTGACAAGAACTGAGACTTTTGCGAGACAATTTGTGACACAATTTCGAAAATGAAAGCAAATTTCGACGGACTAGAACATATTACATCAGATGAGTATGGGTGAAACTAAAAAAAAACTTAATATTGGTCTGTGCTCGCTAACGTTTGCAGAGTGAGCATGTGTAGAGCACATGGGTGTCGATATTTCAAAATGGTTGGGGGGACAGAGTTTTGGAAGTCGCTATAAGAGAACAGGTATGAAAAACTTCTCGAGTGTGTCCACTTATGTTCTGGTTTCCGGCTATTCATGACAAGTGTATATATATATATATATATATATATATATATATATATATATATATATGCATACATTATGCATATATATTGATATATGTGTACATATACTACATATATAATATATATAGCTGCATAAACTACATTCACTTAATATTTTTGTAAGCTCATGTGCGTAGCAACAACAATCACATATGGAAGGCTGGCAGATTGCATGAGTTTCGTATCAACGTGCTTAGAACTACATATCAACTACACACCTTGTATCAACAGACAGCGTACAACTACAGACTGAAGTCAAAGCTTCAGCAATTGTTTCGATAAAGGCACGTTGCCCGAAATATCAACCTTCATATATCTCTATTATCCTGTTTTTCCGAGGAATAAGATTGATACTACCGTCCAATGTACCAGAGAACTTTTTAAGCTGATGGAAAAATGTGCAAAATCTCCATGAGAAACGGCCAAAAACATGAGCACATGACGATAGTTTACTCGGCGAACACTTCCAGCACCACCACCGTCATCGCCCGGTGAGTTGAAGTGCTATATCTGTGTGCTGGGTGGCAATCTCGCACGGCTAGTTTGACAGCACCTCGACGTCACACAAACGCTTTATTACATAATAAAACAATGACATATGGAGAATCATTTTACTTAAATCGAGAAATTTTATGATTTAGAGTAATCTTTTAACTTAAAAAGGTACCAGCACTTCCCTGATTTCATCACATCTGATGCTTGTTTCAATATCTTCAGATGCGGAACGTTTCCTTCAAATCAGTATTATGGGGGGGGGGGGGGTCTCAGGCACTCCGAAAGCATACGGAGTGGCATCCCTGAATGAACGCCCTCGTTTGTGTGGGTTTTTCTTATTTTTTACCTCATTTTGATCCGACTTAGTTAACATTAAGGAAACCCCTTACCTTTTTTCCGAGCGAGGGGCCCACTGGGAAGAATACCAGGGGCACATTATGTTTTTCGGTTAGAGGCTGAAGTATTATATAAAATATATATAAAAGCTATATAATATATATATATATATATATATATATGAAATATATACAAAAGCTGAAGCCCCGTCCCAGCCCGGGGTGCCTACCGACTGCCTTTCTGGTGAAACAGGGGCCGTATGTATGGGGCTGTATGAGGCTTTCTGGCGAAACTGCATGTACGTCGGTGGCCTGACTGACACCGGAGGCTCTCTGACCCGGAAATTTGGGCCTGGATCGACGCAGGGATTTCATTGACGGAAGACATATCCCTTATCGACGCAGATGTGCAATAATTGGTACAGATACTCCAGTTCAGCAAAACGGGCCTCCGGCTGAAATGGGGTGGTGAGCTGAAATGAAACCCCTGGCTGATTGAAACATGTACCTGACCTTCTTTTGTCTCATTGTGGATTCCCATCGGTAAATAATTATACCCGCGTTCATTGCCAGAGACCCCCCGACCAACGCAAGAGGCACTCCAGCATTCTGTGTCCAGTCTCTGCCCCCGTTCAGCCAAATTATTATCCTGACCGACTCGGAGCACCTTACCAGCACATAATCCTCTGTTAGGCACTGTGGGCCCCCGACTGACGCAAAGGGCCCATTGTCTGAGGGGTCCCGACCGATTGTAAAACATGGGTCCCAGCCTTGTCCCTGCTTGGGAAATGGGCTACCAGCGCTCAGACTGACGCGGAGCCCACTGCTCGCTGCTGGTGGTCTCTGACCAAACAGAGGCCCTCATCGTCCTGGGGTGTCCCCAAACGATGCATCAGACTGACTAACATTTCAAGGCCCGGTCCGGCGGACCCGGGTTCTTAATATGACGCACAGCGACCTTTTTGTACCTTTCAATCAGGTACTTGATCGAAGGCCTTTCTGCTGGCCCGCTCGAACGCTGCCCCAGGCCAATTTTGGGCTCGTTGCCATACTGTGTCCCTGTTGTGCACTGTGGTCCTCAGGTCGATACAGGGGCCTTTCATTGTCTGAGGGGTCCCGACCGATGTAAAACGTGAGCCCCAACTTGTCCCTGCTTGGAAAATGAGCCCTGAATCCTAGACACGACGTTTGAGTAATCTGATGGCGAGTCCGTTACGTGTCACGGTCGTTAACCACCGACCGCAACGATGTAGTTTCACAAAATAAGTTAGGGAGCTGAGCGGGAAAGCCCTGCCTTTAAGTATACTTAGAATAGGTCTCTTGCCCATTTAACCCACCTTCCTCTCAACGTCATGGATTTGATTCACACTCAATTAAGTAGGAAAGTGCAAAGTTGCCCTTATACGTTTCTTTTGCCCCACCTCAGCGGAAAATGTTGTCGCGCATCATTATCATTTTGTTTGGGTCGATCGTCGAAACTATGTTTCGGTAATGGACCAAGGTTCGACGTTATCTGGCTTCAGACGTCTTTGGACGTGTACTGCTTTGGGAGTGAAGAGCGTAAGCTGATGTGCGCGACTTTTAAAGGACGCCAGGGAAACCCCCGGCCGGTGGCCGTAAGGCAGGCTGCACACAGCAACGCAGCTCTCGCGTTTGGCATGTCCGACACGGTTAATGCTGTCTTAGTGGTCACTGTCTGACGACCGCCGCCATCGGTTTAGTCGGGTGGTGTCGATCGTCAAGCTTCCAAAACTGTTTCATCAAATATTCCCGTCGGGTTGGGGGTTGTCATATTTCAAGGGTTTTTCAAATGATGCCGGCTAACAATTTGTCCATGTTTCTGGTGCCAGTATTTGGCCGGTTGGCTTTCGCTTTCCGATAAAACATCGAATCGTATCGTGGCAAAATACCGCAACTTGTTGCAGCCTGTAAATGTTTAAGCATCATTGAATAATGCCAAAAACACTCAGACAACAGCACAAAACGATATTAGAGTCAACAAGGCACATTAATCGTGTAATTAAAGGCATGTATCATGCAAGAAAAAAGAAAATACTCAAGTAGGGGAAAACAGGGCAAAATGAGGCACCCTGGTAAAACGGGCACCCCGATTTCGGCTGTTAGAGATGGCGCCATCGGAAATCAATCGTTTAAATTAAAGCTTCTCTGACAGGGGACGGAAATAACGTGCACCGGGCCTTTCTGTCGGCGGCCGTCGTTGTAGGAGGCGTGAGTTTTCGCTTTCCATTTTTTGCTATTATTTTCGTGGTGATTTGAACGTTGTTTATTCTACGAGTATATTCCATTATTTCTACGTATTTAAATTTATTCTACGTGAATTCAAAGCTGCCGCGCTTTGATGGTGTATACATGCAGATCCTTTCTGAGTAATTGTGAATTTTTCGGGTCAGTTTTCGTTGCGTGTCGAATCATGTTGTGCTGTTGGCGTCCATGGGGCAGAATGGTTGGCACAAAATGGGCACTCGGGGGAGCGTAGGACACAAAAGATCCGTTTTGCCCCACCTGAAATACGATTATTGCAAGGAAGCTTAAGCTTAAATAAGCCATGAACACAATGTTTCAATGGTAGTAGCAGGCACATGAGTAGAGCCCGAAACAAGTGAATCAATCCTGTTTCAGTTGTATGATTAAATAGTGGTCGAACTACTGCGTCAAACTTGGAATGTGCGGCCTTGCGATTTGTCGTTTATAATCTATTTAAGATGCGCGTGTGATGGGCCTATATTAATCGTTCCTTTTAGGCCTCATATATTGTAATTATGTTGTTTAACAAAGCTTATTTGTTAAAATAAGAATTGTATGTACCTAGCTGTGATGACTTGATTTAGTATCACGCATTTGCCCATCTGATAGCCCCTATAACTTACTTGTTAGTCAGCAAACAAGCAACGACTTTCGGCCAACCCGCTATGAAAAAACATCTTAAAAACATCTTAACTTAGGCTATGGAAAAGGTTAAAACATTTTTGGTCACTGTCGCATAAAACTCACAGTACATTTCGTACTTTTCCGTGCATTTTAAGGGCGTCTTTGCAGGCGCAGGCACTGGCGCAGGAACTAACACATAGGTATTCTGTCTGACAGAAGTGGCGTAAAAAATAAATGTAAGTTTTCTTTTCTCTGTTTATGGGCAAGATCCAGCAAATTGTAATAAGTTTTGATGTTTATTTATCATGTTATGCCCAGAAACGCTGCTAACTCCAATAAAGTGGGAAAAAGCCTCACATACTCTTAAAACATATACGATTCAGTGTTTTGCTTTTAAATCATTAAAAAGCTCAACTGTTTCTTGTTCCTTAAACATTAGGACGGACCTGTTGTATAGTATTTCATAGGTGTTTTATCATATCGCCCTTAATATTAGACGTCACTAATTTAACACAAGAAATGAAATGCCCTATTACCAACTGGTTATAGGCATGCAGTTAGTCATTTCACTTTGACAATTGTACTTAATTTTTCATAGCAGATAAACGGTTTCCTAGTTTATAAAAAGGAGTATAGGTACACTGAAGTGTCCAGGGAGGGATGGATGGGGGGGGGGGGCCTTAAGGGGAAAATGGCCCTACCAAATCCGTTCAACGTTTACGCTGACGTTCTTTTTTTAGAGGAACTACTTCGCCAGACTAAGAATGGTTTGAAATTACAAGAGAAAAACCGATCGGCAATCCTGGAAGCAGGATACGATGGCAAAGGCCATCGAAGCAGTCAATGTGGGAAAAATGTCCACCAAAGAAGCGGCACGCCGCTTTCTGGTCCCGAAGTTTCTGTTTCTGGTCTCGACAGGCGGCTGATAAAGGCACGGGTAATGTCAATAACAGAGGCCACAGAGAAGGTCCTGGGTCGACACGAACCTGTTTTCACGGAAGCTCAGGAGTGAGATTTGGTACAGCACATAATGGAGCTCCAAAACCGGATGTTCGGAATAACGCTGACTGGCCTCAAGAAGCTCGCATATGAGTTCGCAAACAGAGACAAAATTACTCACCCATTCAACACGGTGACGAAGATGGCAGGGGAGGCGTGGATACGGTGCTTCCGCAAGAACCCCACGGTCTCACTAAGGACACCAGAAGCCACAAGCGTTGTTCGCGCCGCGGCGTTCAACTCAGTCAATGTCAACGCGTTCTTCACAACCTTGAGTCGCAGATGGATTCTGCCCAGTTCGGTACCACACGCATCTACAACATGGATGAAACGGGATTCAACACGGCCGCAACAAAACAAGGGAAGGCGCTGGCGAGGAAAGGGTGCAAGTAGGTCGGCCAACTGACATCTGCGGAACGAGGCACGCTGGTTACCGGGGTGATGTGTATCAACGCTGCGGGGAGCTACATACCTCCAGGTGCGATATTCCCAAGAAAGAGGGCCAACCAGCAGTTGGAGAAAGGTCTTCCCCCAGGTAGCCTGGTGCGGTACCATGAGTCTGGCAGGATGCAGAAAGAGCTGTTCGTGAAATGGCTTGACCATTTCATACAGCACGCGAAGCCCTCGAAACAGGATCCAGTCCTTCTCATACTGGATGGACATGCCAGCCACACCAAGGGCATCACAGCCATCCTACTGTGCAGGGAAGCAGGTGTGGTGATGTTCACCATTCCTCCGCACACCTCACACCGCCTTACACCACTGGACCGGACGTTCATGCTTCCCGTCAGCACCTTCTTCTTCCAAGGTCAGAGTACGTGGCTCTGAAACAACCCTGATAAAGTCATCACACTGTATGATATGGAGGAGCTGATTGGGTCAGCCTACGTGCAGGCGGCAACAGTGAAGACGGCGTTGAAGAGCTTCGAAGTCACGGGGATCTTTCCCACAAACCGCCATGCGTTTGGCGAAGAAGACTTCGCGGCGGCAGAAACAACGAGCATCTCGCTGGCCGGCACCGCAGACGCACCAGTGGGTCTCAACTCAGCAGCAGCTCCCCTGCTAATGTCTGGTGTAACGTGTAAGGCGTGTAAGTGTGCAACCACGGCAGTGCGTGTAACTGCGGCAGTGCTGCGCCAATTGTCAACGCGTCAGCCCGCATTAACCTGTATGCTAATTATTAGATAAGTCGAATGCAATTACTCATAGCCATCGATGCCTTTTGCAAAGGTTGCAGCATAGCGCGCCTCTGCCGCTGCTTCATGCGGGCCGGGTGTTGTTGTCAATGCGCATTAGTGTTGCATAACGCGGAAGGTTCTAGAACGCCCCATCCCCAGTGTTTGGAGGCCGAACACCGGCGCCCCCCAGCGGCCCCTCCGGTTTTAGTCTGACGCATCCTGCGTAGCGTCAGACGGCGGTAGCGGTCAGGGAGAAGCGGACGCGGCCCGACCACCAGTGTCGTGACGCTGCATTGCTTGAAGGGGACCTCGGACCGAATATAGCCAGCTTTTGACTGCCGTTCTCTGATGGACGTTGGTGACCGGAAGGACAACGCTCCGAAGACCGAAGCGTTACACTGGGCCCTCTGACGCTGATGTCTCGGTGAGCACGAAAATTCGGGAGTCCTCGGAAACTGTCGCCGGAGACGCAACGCAGGCTGGAATATCGGGGCAGGGAAGCTCGACTAATGCCAAAACTCCGGCGAAGCTGCTCACCACTGGGGCCCTGCCAGATGATTTCTCAAGCTCTAGCGGTGATGAAGATGACGTTCTAGAAGTGCCATGCTCGGCTGGACCGAGCCATGCTTCCCAAGGTCAAAATGACACACCCGCAAGCTCCTATGCGTCTCCCCGAGAAATCCCCCCTGTGCCGGAAGTGCAGCCAAAGGGGGAGAGAGGTAAAGGACGAAAGAAAGGTAAAACATGTGTCTTGACTGGGTCACCATAAAAGGAGGAACTCGAGATGAGACTCAAAGGAAAAGAAGGTAGACAGGGAGGAAAGAAAAATGACGACAGAAGTCAGCCTAAGGAAGAAAAAGGAAGAGTGTAGAAACTCAGAAACCGCAGCGCGAACAAAAGAACCGTACGCCGTGAAAGCTTACCTTTGAGGAGTCCTCGAACGAGAAGATGTAGCTTGCCTGTACTGCGGGTCCTTCTTCTCCATGTCCAAATCGAGCGAGTCTCGGTCGCGATTTGCTCTCTGCGGGAAATGGGCGCACGATGCCCGTGCAGGGATTGATGAAGAGGACGAGTGCGTGTTCGTATGCAAACTATGCCGGGATGACTAAGCAGGCTGATGGCTTGTCTAGTTTCGCCATAGGTCGTATCTGCTCACGGGTCCACTAGGTTGTGCTCTTTTCGTGTTTTGCGTTCACAGTGACTAAGAAGTGGATTGATGAGAAGAACGAGTGAGTGTTCCTGAGCGAACTTTGCTCGATGACTTGTGCGTTTGAGACTCGATCGTTGTCGTCTCATTAAGTAACCACCAGGCTGTGTTTCTCTAGTTCTGTGTCTAAGTCATGCAGCAATGACTGTTGTCTCATACCAAGCTGCAATACACATTTGCTGGCCATTATAATTTTTTAACATTCGGGGATCATACTGAGAAAACGAGTATGGAGTGGGACGGTTCGAACAAAATATGAGAACCCATACGTTAGAAATATGGCTATTGGATGTCCAGATAAATACCTGCTCACCGAACAAGGCATTTATTGATGTGTTTTCATAAAAAATGATAACTTTGAAAACATTTATTTCGCTTATTCAATTCCGTTACTTGTCCGTTTTGCCCCGAATACTGCTTTGCTTTGCCCCAAGCCAGGGGCAAAATGAAAAACATTCGTGGTATTTAAGAGGATCACACTTTAACATGAAGAGATATCAAAACAACGCTTTTACAAGAGATAGACAATTGATCAACCTTCAATATCCACCTGCTAGAGACTTTTTGGACAAAATTATGAACCTCCCATACTAAAAAACCGTTGAAAACCGGCCACGATGAACACCTGGGTACAGCACATGTGGTCGACGTACCAGGCGAGATGGAAGTACGTTACCAGGAGCCGGTAACTGAGGAAACCCTGCCGCAGCCGGCCAAAAAACGACGCTCGGGAAAAATCGCATCGACGTGGCGTGACATGGAACCGCAATACACAGGTTGGCAAGAAGCATCAAACACACCACAAGAGGCGCGGGATATAAAAAATCACTGGTGAGAAATAGGTATTACTATGGTCGGGCGTTAATGGGTTAAGAAAGAAAAGGCTACCGCATTTTCGAGAACAAACCCAAGTATTTCATGGCTATACACAAGCAGCCCAAAATAATGGAAAGGAGTCGGAACGACCTTCTTATTCAAAATTTTGCTTGTTTGGGACTGACAAACTTTTACGTTTACCACAGCCTGCTCGATGACACAGGGCACCAAATCGCACCATTTAGACAAATGCATCACACGCGCTGCCTGGCACTTGAGGTGCGTGGTGGTGCACTGTTTTGCCCCTGCCCGACGAACGCAGCTGGCAAGCACCTATCCCTGAACCAGAAATAAAGAAGAAAAGAGCCGTTCAGAGATGCCCCCCCCCGCAAACTCAGGCTTTCTGATCGTCGCTGCTAGCCGTATAGGCTGTGGGCACATACTCGAACATGCCGGCACCGTTATATATGCTCGAACGTGCGGGATGGTGCATTGGTCAAGCAAATAGCGTACCAATGTTGGCAATGAAAAAGGCTCGCGCAATCGTGGCATCTCGAGTGCTGCCTAAAATTTCGACCAGAGGGCGTCAAAGCAGTAATTTTGCGAAAGTTACATGAAACCCCGGCATTACATGAAAGCCTAGTTTTGAGCTGGCAAGCTGGACTAGGCCAAAGGCCTATGACAGGTCCACCTTAAACTCCATGGGGCTATGCTGAGGGGAGTGAGCAGTCAGGCAAGAGAACCGAGACAATATAAAAGGACATAACAGAGCCCTTGACACTAAAGCAGCCTGGAGTTTGCATCTAAATATCTCCGTACGCTGTACATGGACGGATGACCTGCTGCCAGCTACGACATGATGCGCTGTCATCCAGTGCGGTTTGAGGAAGATGGCTGGCGACCTAAGTAAATCGTCATGTATGTTTCATGTGGCATAAAAGTAAGTGCTGAACGCAAAGAAACCTGAAAATTGTTGGGGTGGGGGGAATGGGAGCGAGTTAACATTGTTGGCCAGTTTGAGAAGCGGGGAGCCTCTTGCCCGCCTCCTCCCTGTTCTTGCTGTCAGGCCTTCCAGTCACCCGAAAATTTTTGCGTCAACCGCACTCAGAAATACGGCCCGTTGTCTCGTGGCGCTGCCCTCCGTTGCGTCATTAGCCTCGAAACATGGCTCGAGATGCCTGCTGTACGCACCAAACGCCACACCGCTGGGACAAACTCCGGCAATTTACCCAAAGATGCCACGACCCGCAGTTCATCGACCTCGTCGCAATCAAACACGCATCGCTCCCGTTATAACCTGTTTTCGGTCTGGCGGCTGATCCGGCCTTCTCCATAGTGACGTCATATTGGGCCCGAGGAGAGGTTAGCAGCCGACTGTCGGCCGAGCAGAGGCGGCGCCAGGCACCACGCGTTTATAGCAGAGAAAGCGGCGACGCAGCAAACACGGCGGGCGGCCTGCGCCGCAGGGAGCTAGAATCGCTTTTGAACTATGCTCTGTTTATCGTAAGAAAGAACGGAATTAAAGTGCTGCCAACGATTTTGCACGGCTTTTGCGCGTGGGTCATTATTCGAGTGTGTTGTAGCCCAAAAATTACCGGCATCATGACCGCCATCACTTTGGTGTTGCGGTAATATTTTACGCAGTGAAAAGTTTTAATATTGTTTTACTTGTATACTTCATTGTCTTTTTGTATATTTTATATGCTTTAGTACCTACTTACCAATGAATGAAAAATCTAATCTAGCGTCTGGAAGGATTCTCGGTGCACAGAGTAGGGAAATTGTTAATAATGTGTATCAACATTTTGTCGAAGACTGGGACATGAAGTTGAAGGCTGGAGACGACGACGCCGTCCGGGAGAGTCCATTATTAAGAAGACCAAGGGACAGCAAGACCAAGGGTGGATCTAGATCCGTTCGATGTTTGTGCGATGAGGAGAATGGTACATCAAATGTACATAGACGGAAAACATGTTACTCCGGACACCATCACGGATGCTCTTCACGAACAGCTCGGCGTCATCATGTCTAGATCCACCGCAAGAAAACACCTACTCGCGAACGGATTTAGGTACCGAAGGATCAACAAGCGCAAGATCTTGATAGAGAAAACTCATAATGCAACAACGAGATGCCAGTTCTTGCGGGAGATGAGGAGGCTGCGTAGAGAAGTTCCCGATGGCAAAATTATTTATACCGACAAGACATGGTACAATCAGTACGATATGGAGGAATTGGCGTGACTGGACGGCAGTCAAGTCAACGGACGGAAGAACGCCATTGGAAAAGGAAAACGTTTTATCATGGTCCATGCCGGCTCTTCAGAAGGATTTATACCGGGCGCACTTCTCCACCTCAGGACCGATGGCAAGAACGCCGACTACCATACGTCGATGAACGCCGACTGCTACGAGAAGTGGTTCTCCGAGTGCCTGCTTCCGAACGTGCCAGAGCACTCTGTGATCATCATAGATAATGCCTCATATCATCCCCGTTTGTGCCAAAAAGTGCCAACTTCTAGCTGGTGTAAAGCGGAAATCCAGGAGTGGTTGCAGAAGGCAGGTGTGACCATCGACGAAGACATGCGGAAGGTGGAGCTGCTGGAGCTAGTCAAGTCCCAGAACCGGAAGGAGGAATATTTTCTGGACAACCTTGCTAGAGATTATGGTCATCGGATCGTTCGCCTGCCGCCGTATCACTGCGACTTGAACCCGATAGAGTTAGTGTGGGCACAGATGAAGCGCGTGATAAGACGGGGGAGCTTGACGGGGCGGATGGGAGTTACGTGTGGGGTGTTTGAGCTGGACGTGTTGTACATATATCTGTAGCTGAATGTATAGCGTTTTGTTGAATACCTTCAATAAAACTGAGCGAATTAATTTTCTGTGTTTGGGATTTTCCCATGTTATTCATGAAACAGCACCAGTTTGGAGCAATCACCGAATGGAAGTATAGCGTAACTTGTTTCGAAGGTAGGCAATGAATTTAGAACGTAAAAATAATTGCCAACGAAAATAACCCCAGTGCCAATATATATATATATATATATATATATATAATATATATATATATATATATATATATATATATATATATATATATATGTATATATATATGTTATATATATTATATATATATATATATATATATATATATATATATATATATTCGACCAACCATATGAACATGAAGCTGCTGCAAGCGATGCAAACATCCAAAACTGCTATGCTTCGAGGATCCGCAGTGCTGTCCTGCAGGCCTTCCGATCAATTTTGTTGAGCTTGAAAATTTCAGAGTGACGCTCGTGACGAATTGATTGACCAGTTTAATTCCGTTCTTTCTAAAATAAACAGAGCATAGGGTGGGAGTGAAAAATTTCATCGCAAAAAGACCGCGCGGGGGTGAAAAAATCCATTCACAAAAGATGGAACTTATGATCTCGTGACTGATGCTTCAGCAAACAAAGACCTCTATTTCAAGTTGGCAGGGACGTTATATCAGAAACCTGACAAAACTGTTCTGTTTTTTAACATCTTAGGCCATTTAAGTGAAACAGAACATATTGCATAGTAATTTCATGACAGTGTAATGAGCATAAAATTATGAACACCGATAATTTGATGCTGCACTTTGCACATCCCTTCCACAGCACTTTTAACACAAAAAAGCAAGCAAATTCAATAACAAAATAACACAGATAATTGAACAAGCATGAAACACGCAAACAAACAAAAACTTGGACTCCTACACATCAGCCCATCACCAAGTCAAGCACAACAGACATACCTCTGGCTTCTGTTAAGATGGGGTCAGGGAACACAAACATTTTGTCGCTGTTTCTTACAAAATGCCAATGCTATTTCCATAAAAGTAGCCTAACTATGCCTGACCTAAAGAGGCCCTGCTTCATCTCATCCTGTCTAACCAGCTTGTATAACAGCAGCAGCTGTGAGCTACTGATTCTTGCACAATTCCTATTGCCACTTGCCATGCACTTAACCAACTTCACCTAATTAGGGTAGCCCATATGTTGAACATCATATCAATTCATCTATCTGTTGACAGCAGCACTTGTGATAAAACAAGATACAGCTAATTTTTGGCTGGTTTCAACTTACATTTTTATTCAGTTTATTTGTGTATGCTCATTGACACCAGACAAAGTTGACAACACACAGATCAAAACACTTTAAATCACTTTGAACAGCTCATTTTGATTGTCATGGTTAACCTATGTCAAGGGCAATAACGGGTATGCTTCACAAAACAATTTCTCTTCTCCAAAGGTAACATACATTTTAGATAACCATGCTAGTATTGCTGCTTGCTTTTCAGCTGCAGCAAAGACATCTATTTAGGCTTGCTTATTCATATTTAATGACACAGTTTAGGATGTTGGCTTCACATTTTAAATGGGATAATCTGACTATTTGTTACATGCTAATATTTAACTATATAATGCATATATACAGTACAGTCATTTGACAGTCAGCAAACGATGACAACTATAAAAAACAATTGATTGAAGCAGCTTTGATGGACAACTTCAAGAAATTTGTGGTAAATTATCGACAATATGGAAGAAAATAATCCCATTGCATGCCTTGTGACATCATAATTTACCTCATGACAAAACTCGATGGATTTAAACAGGAAATGGCTTACTCTAGTTACCAATCATGTGTTGAAAGCATGTAAGGTAAGCAATTACTTGGTCCACAGGATATTCACTGGCTTCTTCCGGCTTCCTCAAAACGAAAAGTCAGTACCTTTTGCACGGTCTGCTAGCAGACAGAGTCATCCCACTCACCCCCCAAATAAAGATATCAATCATGCTCACCAACCTACGAGATTAAAATACAAACAAGTAAGAGGTGTGCATGACAAACATTTCCAGAGGGCAGAATTTCGCTATCAAGCACTTCTGTGTTAACTGCGTCAGGTCTGTCCCAAAGCTCTCTATGGCAGCATAAGGATAGTCATGTCTGGTAGGCTGGTATGTTAGACACTCGAAGGGCTTTTATTTATCATTATTGAGCACCGCCATGAACCAAGAAAACGGTTAACCGAGGGTTTAATAGGGCAAAAATGGCGATAAAAAAGTTCCGTGCTTCAGATTGTCTCCTTCATTTCCTGTGAATTGTTCACTCTTGGGTGCATATGAAACATGTTTGGGCGGCTGGCGAATTAATCCGATTTATGTATGAAATACGTACAAGTTTGCATTTGAAGCATCTTGCAGCGAAATTGATCAACATTTAAGCAACAGATGGTGCCTCTAAAGGCAATCGAAAAGGAAGGAAGAATAAAGTGGCATCACACTCGTTTGCTAACATGAGTGTTCAAATGGTGATATTCATCTTGTAAATCTGATTTAGAAGACATTTTTGGAGTTTTTCATTCCTGCATTTCGGAAGTGATGCAATTGAGTGGTCAAGTTTCCTCTGGAAAAAGGAATACGCGGAGAGAAATTCTCTACCGAGCCTTGCTGGTGTTGGCACCAGGCTCCGCTTTCGTGGTGTGGTGGTGAGACCAAAAAAAGGGATGCGTGAAAACCTTGTATTTGGCATACAGCTGCCGGTTGTGATACATTTTGTCAACAAACCAAACTTAATGCGTGCAAGCGGCTGGAGTCGCTGGGGTTCTTGGGCTTGGAGGTACCTGGCGCCCTTGCTCTGTGCATACATAGACATGACTCAGATGTAGGTGAGGCAGGACATAGCCATAGGTGTCCAGGTTCTGTGGAGCCTCGTTTATGCTTGGTGGTTTCAAGTGAGCTCGGTTTTGGATGACATTTGAAAACCTCAGAAAGGGAAATAGGCGTTTGCCACGTGCGTTTAGACAATGTCAGACAGAAGTAAAAATTCACACAAAATATTGGGAAAAGGAGTGAAAAATCCCTCCTCATAAAATGTTGCTTTACACCCAAAGTTGGCAATTGTAGGACACTGGACTGCGGTGAGCATGTTTTCTTGTCATGTTGTCCGTTTGAGCCCAGCTCCCATTGTCCTCAGCGTTATTCCGATTGGTTCGGGATCATTTGATGCCAACCGGAGGGTATTTTATTTCGTGTCATGAAGAGCTAAGATGGTCGTAGCATTTAACTTAATTTATCCTGTGCTTTTTACCGGCATCCTCTGCTCTCCCTCCACCCCCCCCCCCACCCCCCCCCGTCTCCAGTTGACACGATGTGGTGGTCGCGCAACGACAATTCGCCTCAGACTTCGCACCAAGGATGGAGACCGACGCTCGAACTTTCCTTACGCATCTGCACACGAACCTTTGGGTATGGACTTTTGTCAAGCGAACTTTATCTCTTACGAACGGTTTGCTGAACATTTGTGTGACAGCATCATACATAGACATGCGAACTGAATGTAATTCGGAAGTCAGTACTTTTGTCATAGGAGCTCCACAGACATCTGCATGTGTAAACGACTTCGTGGCTCCTTTTCCCGACGAGCATTTGCCATGCGAATGCTATCATTTACGGCCGTTTTACACAGCGAACTTTTGATGTCGCGAATTTGCTTTCTTGTGTACCCGAACATTATCAGCCATGCGAGCTTTTCCAACGGATAAATTCCAGACAATCCTTTTCTATGCGTACCTTTGTCCGCACCCCATTACGGGATGGCACGTACCGAGCTTACCAGCCCTGGCGGGACGGGGCGTGCACTTAAGGGCGACGACCGCGCCTCCAGACGGCGCGATGTAGGCGACGACTCGAGCGACGGCCGACCAGCCGCGCGGCAGCACGAAACGGCCACAGACGCGCGCTTAACACCCACTATACGAGTACGAATTGATATCTAGTGGTCGTTGATATCTAATGCGAGTTGATATCTAGTGCGAATTGATACCTAGTGCGGTTTAACATCTAGTGCGACATGACATCCAGTATCCCTTTGTCGAAAGCTTTATCGTGTCCACGTTGGTCAGGGTCTTGTTCATACCCGGTCCAGCATTAGCAAAGGCAATCACTTTAAGCCGCACGCCGGTTGGAGCTAAACGTTGCACAGTTGACTTCTACTCCTTAGATCACCCCGCGGAGCTCACGTTTAGTAGCGATATTCACGGGCTGACGATGCGTGGTGTTGTATCCGGTTGACCGAGCTCTCCTGGAACAAACCCATAAGATTATCAGACATGCAACTCTACTTCCATGCCATCAATGCATACGAACCCCTTTGCGTAGGCACTCTTGTCGAACGTACTGTATCCGTTATGAAATCCCGCGCGCGTGCCAGTGGTTGCGAACAACTGAGTGCGTACTTTAAACGTCATTAAGCTTCCGCCACAGGCGTGGAATTTAGCGAAACAGATTTTGGGCCCTGGTCGGAGAAAATAACTCAAACTGACCCTTAAACACACTAGACACATACTTTTACCCGGATTTGATCTACCCTTCTCTCAGAGTTTGGAAGCAGAAGTCTCATCTAGCTGTACAGGTGTTTTTTTCAGACACGTTTTCTCGCTCCGGCTCGGTGTGAGATGTTGTCGCCGGGGATGCTAGCTATTTTGTTGAGCTTAAATGAACGAAACTGGGTTTCAGTAACCAACGTATGGTCGATGCTATGTGGCTTTAGACACTGTTGGACGCGTGTGATTCAGAATTGATTCCGTAAGATGACGTGCGCGACTATTGTAGGCTGTCACGGAAAACCCCTGCAGGCAGCCGTAAGGCGGACTTCAGGCTGTAGTGCAGCACTCACGTTAGGCATGTTCGAAATGCCCAGCGTTGGTTCGCTGATCATTGTCGGACGGTTACCGCCAAAGGTTTAGTCGGGTGGCTTCGATCGTCGGGTTTTCGTATCTGTTTCATTTAATATTTGTGTCGAGGTGGGGGCTGGCACATTTCAAGGGTTCTTCTGAGCGTAGTAGGCAGTAACTTCGTCGCGCTTTTGGGTGCTAATTTTAGACCGGTTTTGGTTCAACACGCGCCCGGTCGGGGGGGGGGGGGCGTTGAATACCCTTTATTCGGGTGGGGTGGAGGTCAATTTGACCCCCTGAAATACAAAAGAAGCAAGAAAACTAGAGACACAAAATTTACAGGGTGGGCTGCCGTGCATGTGGACTCACTTATGTCAAGACATGAGGCTGCTGCATTTTTAATTTTGGTTCAGATTAGGTCACACAAGATCAAATTCAAGTTCCGCGTCCAAAGTGCCCCAGACCCTCTTATGCAATCCCTGTGGATATAGATATCGGTTCTAAGCAAAAAGTCACTGATGCTCATTTAAACTCAGTGACCTTTGTTTCATACTTACGTCATGATGACCAAAATCATACAATTGTTTTTATTCTTGCATTTGAATGA
>NW_023596136.1:45721896-45739941 GCF_011947565.3 Pollicipes pollicipes
AGACCGGCACTGCAGCGCCACTTCTCGCTCACCGGCAAACGTCACTCTGCAAACGGGCGGGGGAGATGGCAGCACGGTCAAACAACACCGGCGTATCGCAGGGGTGGTAAACCCAACATAGTGATCGCCAACATGCACCGACTACAAACACTCTTGTACAAGCGCTATGCGCATTATAACTGCCCCGCGCAAGATGAATTGATGCGACTGATCTGATACGATAGAGCGCAGTTTGAGAGATCATCGTTGCCTATCATAAGACAGGCTCGAAACCGGAAGGAATTCAAGAATGTAGATACCATAACATGCCACTGCACAACCAATCACAATCGATTCATGAATACGCCGCGGGCAAAAATTAGCATCAGCGCCATGATTCACAAAATATCTCTACGATTGCGGCACAGGCAGAGGTCGACCTCTCGCCACAGCGGACCCAGCGCCACCAAGACAAACACGACTTGCTTACCGAAACAGAAACACGTGGGCCGAACCACGACGTCGGGCGGCTACTGCCGTATTTCTCAAGCATGGACCCTCTCCATCTCACGGCTTCGACTTATGCAAATGGATCGAAAAAATCCAACCATTTAAATGGACTATTGAACAAAAAAGCACCTTGCGCTGGGACCGTGTTCATACCTGCACCACCGAGTACACACGGCCTGCGAGTAGAGCATGTGGACCTCGACCGGTCGTTGGGGATCTCGCGGTGGACTTGAAGAGCCGCTTCTTGAACAGGAAACGGTTCTCGCCGGCACCGACGCCGACGGCCGACTGGCGGCGCAGCATGGGCGAGCTGGCGGGCGACTCGGCCCCGTCCGCTGCTGCTTCTCACTGGCCGGAGGGCGGGAGGGGGGCGTCAGAGGGAGGGAGCAGGAGAGGGTCCGCTGCTGTTTCTCACTGGCCGGAGGGCGGGGGGTCAGAGGGCGAGGGGGGAACGGAGAGGGCCCGCTGCTGCTTCCCACTGGCCGGAGGGCGGGGGCGTCAAAGGGCAAGGGAGCTGTGGGAGACACTAAGAGAGCCCGCGGCACAGGATGACCGCGGGGGAAGACAAAGGCGCCATCCGCACACATCTCGTCAAGCTAAGGTCGTTCACTGCGCGTTCACAGCAGACGACGCGCTGAGCGTCAGAAGGGATTTGGAAAGAAGGTAACGATCAGCAATCGAATGCGCGATAAGGCACAATGAAGCAAAGGCTGGAGGACCGACTCACTCCGCTAATTCATCATATGGGGCCATTCCAGAACAACACAAAATTAATTGTCTATCACATAATAAATGGATGGATGGCCTTAATCTGATCCACCACGTGCCATCTGTGCGTTTCACAGGCACACGGCTAGAGAGCCGATGTCTCGCGCGCGCATCCAACGCCGCCGACTCACATCTCCCACGAGGAGATGACGTCATACAGGTACTCGTGCGACTTGACATGATGCTCGCCCTCCGCCGTCGCTTGGAACACCGCCCAGCTCCAGGTTCCAGAGGCCGATCCTGCCACCAGAGGGAGTGGTGCACGTTACGGGGCAGCTGGTCACGGCAGCAGCGGAGGGCGGAGAGGGGGGTATGGTGTTGGCGGGGCGCGGAGTTAGGGTGAGAACGCTGAGTTGGGGGGCGACTGGCGCAAGGTACAGCAAGACTCTACGCCGGCGGCACAGTGCCTCCTTTGCGCGGAATTCAAGCACAAACAGACCTTACTCACGCAACGGCTTCGCATGCAGCCAGCAAATCTCTTTACACCGTTGCAAATTCCCGAGAATCGTCCCGATGTGTGTAGCCGGCGCTTCGCCTCAAAGGCGGGACCACCGGCCCGGCCACCCACCTGTCAGCGATCTTGGTCATGGCGTCGGCAGCCGTGTCCATCGGGTGCACGTTCCACCGCCTTGGTCATGCCGTCCAGGAAGAAGAAGCGGCACACGATTGGTGCCCAGCCTCTTCATCGCCTGGAGCGAGCCGTACACTTGGTCACCGGACCCACCACTGCTGCGGTCAGTCGTCGGCTAAGTCGTCCACAGCCCAGCAACGCCCAAGCACCGCTGAGGCGATCGGCGAGGCATAGGCGTCCACGACAGAACAACCAACGAACATCTATTACAAAGCGTCGCCTGCCACGTACGAGCACGAGCCCACGGGTAACCGGCGCGGCAGCCTGTCACTCTTCGACAGGGCGGGTCAGCACCAGATCCCAGACACCACGGCACATCTGGCGGCCGGTGACGGGGCTCCACCGTAACCTCCACTGCTCTGGGCGGGTTAGCGCCAGACACCACGGCACATCTGGCGGCCGGTGACGGGGCTCACCGTAACCTCCACTGCTCTGGGCGGGTTAGCGCCAGACACCACGGCACATCTGGCGGCCGGTAACGGCTCACCGTAACCTCTACTGCTCTCTGGGCGGGTTAGCGCCAGACACCACGGTGCACATCCGACGGCCGGTGACGGATCACCGTAACCTCCACTGCTCTGGGCGGTGGTTAACGCCAGACACCACGGCACATCCGACGAGCCGGTGACGGATCACCGTAACCTTCACTGCTCTGGGCGGGTTAGCGCCAGACACCACGGCACATCCGACGGCCGTTGACGGGATCAACGCGTAACCTCCACTGCTCTGGGCGGGTTAGCGCCAGACACCGCGGCACATCTGGCGGCCGGTGACGGGATCACCGTAACCTCCACTGCTCTGGGCGGGTTAGCGCCAGACACCGCGGCACATCTGGCGGCCGGTGACGGGATCACCGTAACCTCCACGCTCTGGCGGGTTAGCGCCAGACACCACGGCACAGTCCGAACGGCCGGTGACGGGGCTCACACGTAACCTTCCACTGCTCTGGGCGGGTTAGTGCCAGACACCACGGCACATCCGACGGCCGGTGACGGGGGCTCACCGTAACCTCCACTGCTCTGGGCGGGTTAGCGCCAGACACCACGGCACATCCGACAGGCCAGTGACGGGGCTCACCGTAACCTCCACTGTGCTGGGCGGGTTTTTCCGGCAGGTCACGTGCGTGTGCTTGCAGTTCTCCAGGCACCACTGGACTACTGGAGCGCTCGGCTGTCCGATGAGTACTGCGACTTGCGCAGGAAGCACACGAAGTACTGGACACGGAGAGAGAGCGGGATGATCAGTGTGGCAGCCCACGAAAGGCCGGTGCGAGCAGCGACGCCAAGTTCTTATGGAAGCCAATCAGTCGGAGCACGTAGGTCTGACGTGTCTGGAAAGTTCCCGAGCAAACAGCCGCTCCTAAGGCCGGCGACCGACAATGCAGCACTTGAGTAGAACTTCATCCGGGCGCGCGCACTTCAGTGCACGGCGCAAATACGCACTTCAGGGGAATGCCACGTACCTTGAAGAGTATTTTGCCCGGCGGAAACGAGACGACGCAGAGCGACAGGAGCAGCCAGACCCGGTCCAGCGACTCCTGTATGGGGTTATTGGTGATCTGTCGTATACACTGCCGACAGACAATGACCATATCATCGGTTAGTCATTACAAGCCAATCCGCCACTCCAGCTGCGTGTTTGAAGGCAAACACCTGACGGCTAGTGAAATCGATGCATGAAGATATGCGCTTCCTACAACAGCAGGTCAGCGGTACACGTGACACAGCCTGTTATTACGACTGGTCTCGCTCGGTGGCCTCAAATCAATAACAGGGGTTAACCTTGGTCCGAGGATCTTGCGGCACACTCGCGCAAACCGACGTGACGCCTCACCAGCGCACCAATCAACACACCACGATGCCAACTTTCGGATCACTTTGTCGCAATCCGCTGTGCAACACGGACTGCCTTCTGGTTCAAAGGCCCACAGTCATCATCGGAGGGCCGCCTGCAACATGTTTTCAACCGAGAAGCCATATGACGGACAGTGGAAACAAATGCTACAATGTAGGAGAGAAATTACCTGAACGTAGATCTCATTCCTGAGCTCCTCCCGCTCGATTCCGTGCTGCACGATTGTCTGAATGGTTTTAATCTCCGTCTCCGGCTTCATATCGCCCTTGAGATATTGCTGCAGGTCCTGGAGACATCACAAAACGTATAACTGCATCAGTACCATGCGGCGCAAACACAAGCCGCCATGGTTTTTTTCGCAAGATCGTGTCGAGGCTGCCCTTCACAATTGTCACGCGCACCCCGAAATAGGGCGTCTGACGATCACAAGAATCTGAAGCGAGTTCATCCAAAACTCGATATCATCGCCTTCTCTTCCACGGAAGGGCATCTGAAAACATCACCTGAAACTTCCAGACTCTCAGCACTGTCAGAGCCGCCAGCTCCTTGCCACCACAACCCAATACCAGCGGGCGCTTCTCGCTTCCCATCAAGCCCACTACCGCACGCCACCGGAGCCTCAGTCCGGAGTCTCCCATCGCGGTGACGTGGAGGCGCGTACCTTGAATATGGCGCAGGCAATGTCCACGTCGTCCGGGTCGTACATGTGCACATGCGAGGTGGGTATGTGCGGCGCCTTGGTGTACGTGATCATCTCATACTTTGGCAGGTAGTCGACAGAGCCGCCGGCGCGGCTGCGGCGGCTCAGGGTCGAGATGATGGCGCCTATGGGCAGCACGGGGACGCGGTCACCGGAGCTGGGGCGTCACCGGCCAGTCCCCCTGATGTCGCATACACCTGGCTGGCTCGCATGGTCACGCGCTCTCCGCGAACGTCACGAAACCTGGAGGCCGTAGCTGTAGAACAAACTCAGCGCACGCGAGTTACAAATACGCGCCCGCGTTTTATCGTGTTCGGTTGCTCACATGTTCGTTTTATCCTTTGTTTGCCGTTCGTTTGCCAAAAAAATGTCCATCAGCAATGGATCGATGGCCAAACGCGATTAATCGCTGAAACCTCGCCGCATGGTCCCTCGGTAAATCACGTCAAACCACCGATACTCCACAGCGTGATCTCTCGGCAGCTCCCGTCATACCATTGAAACCTCGCCACGTGGTCTCTCGGTGGCTTCCGTCATCGAGCGGTGCCCGGTCGAAGAGCGGCCTCACCCTCTGGCACGCGCTCGTGCATGTTGAAGTAGCGCTCGGCAAACTCGATCATGTCGTGGTGCTCCTCCTGCTCGGGCTTAGCGTCATCGAGCCGCTCGAGCTCCTGCAGCTCCTGCAGCTTGCGCTCAACGCGCTGTCGGCGCCGCTGCTCGCGCTCGTCCTCCTCCTGAGATATCTGCGACAGGTCAGCGGGGGTCAGCGGGATTACCGTCCCTGGGCCCAGGAGGACAGGTCAGCGGGGTTACCGTCACTAAGCCCAGGAGGACAGCCGTGCGGGCGGTAGACCGACGGCAGGTGTGGGGTAAAGCAGACAAAGACATGCACATGTGATCCCCCACACAATGGTCAGAAAGACGCAATGAGAATCACCTTGATATTTTACCACGGCGCCCATCGGCACTAAATTAATTACCATTACGCTTATCCGGGCGGAAATCCTGCAGTTTCAGCATGAAACGAAACAAAATGAAACATCGCCGCCACTCGCTACAGCCCACTTACCGACGCGCGGCGGCTGCCGTTCCTACTGCCGTTGCGACTGCGGCTGGGACTCTGCGCCTGGCTAGCGATGCGGGCGCGGCCGCCCGGCGAGCCGCTGCGCAGCCGGTGGCGCGCGGCGCGCTGCACCTTCTCCAGACCGGCGTGCGCCGGCAGACCGGGCGGCGGCCCCGGCGGTGGCACCGACGGGATGGCCGGCGGCGCCGGCTCCGGGTCGCTCGGCGCCTTCTTGTTGTTGACCAGGATGCTCTCGTAGATGGGCTCCTTGGGGATACGCTCGACCGGCGGCGGGCGTGGCACGCCGCCCGGCCGGTTGCCGTACAGCTCCTCCCCGGGCGGCGGCAGGATGACGTCGCCCAGCTCGGCGCCGCTGCCGGGTGCCGCCGGCGGCGGCGGCGGCAGCGCGCACGGCTCGGCCGGCTCGGCGGCGCGCGCCGGGGGCTCCGACGCGTCGTCCGGGAGCAGCGACGGGTGCGGCAGCGTGGGCGTGGAGGCGGCCGAGCGGCGCGGCTCGGCGGCGCGCCGGTCGGAGAGCTCGTCCATCTGGCGGCGGGCGGCGGCGGTTAACGGCCGGCGGACGCCGCGGCCGGGTGACAGCTGGGCTCTGAGGGATGGCACGAGCCGAACACCACCGGCCGCTCGGAAGACGCCCCGGGAACGATCAAACACTGTGTTATGTGTAGCCTTGCTGAGGCCAGCTGAAACTAGGCTCGGGTCGTGCCGATCACCATATTTTCCCTTTAACGGCTACCCCCAGCTCTTCGCCTCCCTCTGCTCGTCTCAAACGCTGCGTCCTACTAAACAATACAGGCCAAATCGTCGCTCGACAGACGCACCACGCAACACGCAGCAACATGCAGCAACACGAGAATACTGAGCTCTGACCACTCCGTTATTATGAACTTTATGGCACATTGCTCTGCTTGCCTTGGCCAGATCATTTTAGTCAGGCTTTTCTGATAACACGCGCATCTCAGTTCCCATTTCATCGACCATCGCCAACCCGATTATACCGAACTCACTGATAATTCGACTGATCTACGCCAGCCCCGCATTAACTCCGCCGACTTCCCCAAGAAGTTCGATTGTCTTTGACCAATTTAACTACAACTTCGATGACTTGTTTCCCATCCTGCTACCTCAACCGACCCGTTCTAACCGCCTCCACCGGCCTATTCTACCACCTCCACCGGACCGTCTACTGACCTCCACCAGCACGGTTTGCTCCAGCTCCTCCAGGTTCTCGCGGATCTCGTTGACAACGCTGCTCTGTCCCGAGTTCATGTCGCTGAGGAAGGAGAACAGGTTGTCCAGGTCGACGGAGACCGAGGACTTGGCGCGGCCTGGCTGTGCCTCCGCCGCCGACAGCTTCATGTTCAGGTGGTCGGCGATCTCGGTCATCTCGTCGATCTCCTCCTGGATCAGCCTGCGACGAGCAGCGAGATGTTGAATTGCGCGGCGCGAATGGCCGTCGGTTCAGCGGTCCACCCTTCCCGCCCGTCAGAGGGGGGCGCTTCGACAGTGAGCAGACGGGGAGCAGACGCGGCGGCGGAAAAGACCAATCACGTCCAACAACGTATTTACAGCTGTCCTCAAGGTGGGCGACAAGTATCATCGAGTTCATGGCTGATCAGCCTACGCTCAGAGCTCAACTCTGGCGCGCCGCTAAAAAAAAGCAAACCACCTCGAGATGGGCATGCCTTGGTCGTGTTAGTCCATTGCGCTAAATGGTGCCGCCAGCTTGTTGTGGTAAGGTTGGGAGCTTCGTTGGAGGAACACGGTCATTTTTCGTATTAACACCAAGGATAATGAATCATCAGGAAACCAGCAAACGCGTCGCTTCGCTGCACTTCGCTGCAGTAAGCGCGATAAGCCACCTTATTAGGATAGGCTTGGGCTTTGTCCAGAAATCATAGTTATTCGGTATCTTTTGCATCATGGAATATGAATCATGACAAAACTACGATGCGACATCATTTGCACAAAGACTGCCAAGTCGTCAACGGAACCCTATACAGCATACAAAGAAGTCATACATTTTTACCATGACTATCTACAGGTTGCGCAACACTCAGAGTATCTTGTAGTTATATATATATATATATATATATATATATATATATATATTGTTGGATATTATATCGTATCTGAGACAGATACTATATAAAATAAAATTATCACGTTTTGTCATGCAGAGGCCATCAAACACAGTGGCAGGCTAGATCGTCATTTCAACATGGACATCGCCGTCCCCGTCACCATTGCAGTAACACTCGGTCCGTATGGCCAGAAGCTGGAAGCCTCTGCTGCGATTCTCCTGCTCCAGGTGCACTTACTTTCCATTCTGCTGGGCCTCGGGCGGCGGCGGCCTAGAAGCAGATCGAGGACACACGGTTACCGTGCGCTCTCAATGAGAGAAGCCCGCCAGTAGGCCTCGGCCGTGTCAGCGATACAGCCTTTTAAGCCAGCGCGAGGCGCAAGCAAGCGGTCTTAGCCGGGCGGCGGTGGGGTTTCCCGACGCTCCGCGTCACGAACGTAGCGCACCAGTAAAACACTGGGCGGACTCAAACCGGGCAACGGCCCCCAATCGCGCTCCTGAAATATTTTCGGCCGGCCGTATGGCAACGTTTGCAAGCAAAGCAGCAGTCAAGTTCCGCGAAGCCTGTCATACTTTTCCTCGTCTTCCAGCCGTTTGCGCGCCTCCTCTTCCATCTCCAGGCGTCGCTCCTCCTCTTTTCGTTTCTCCTCCTCCAGCTTTTCCCGCCGCTGGCGCTCCTCCTCTATGGCTCTCATCTCACGCAGCGCGGCGGCCACCTGCAACCCAGCCCGGGTCGCCATGGCAACGGGAGCAGGCTGTGGCGCCGAGCTGCCAGCTTGTGGCAGAAGGTCCGCGGACAAGGAGCATCAAAACTGAAGTGATACAATTTGCGTCTACGTAGCGTGAATACCTTATCCGCACAATTCCAGAAGCGCTAGCACTAGGACTACCACCATTTTGGAGGCATCAGTGCTTGCAGTGCAGTGCTTCCACTTATTTACCACAAACACATTTGACCGGGCTGAGGGCGACATGAACCGCACTGTCGCCACGTTGGCCATTCGGCTGAAGCTTTTACTGGGTGCATGTGCTGGCGACAGCCTCCGCGCGCCGAAGTCTGCCCGACAGACCAGGCCCGACTGCCGCGGCTAGTTTCCCCGCTGGCAGCCAGCCGCCGCTGCCGTGTCCCGTCCCCGCACGCCGCTGAGCTGTCAGCGCCGCCCGGATGGCCCGCTCACCTCTCTGGCGAACATGCCGCGCAGGTGGCTCTGCAGCACCACCACGGCGCGTCGCTGCCGCAGGAACAGCAGCCGCTGCCGCTTGGCGCGGTAGTGGCGCTGTAGGCAGCGCACCGCCTCCAGCTTCTCCCGGTACGCTGCGGCGGCCGGGCGCCGTCAGTGGGGGGAGGGGGGGGGGGAGGGCTCCCTGGACAGTCCGTACAGCAGCACCACCGCCGGTGGGGGCGGCGCCGAGACGTCTCGTCGGTAGAGCACGCACGCCATCAGCGCATGAGCGCAGACCAGCACGTCAGCACACGCCACTGCCGTTTGTGGTACCATGTAGAAATACGTTTGAGGACGTGCTTTTCTGAGACTCATGTTATTATTACGCATGACGCTATATTTTGAATAATGACTACTGACATCAATCCCATAGGTTATATGGTAGGTAGCACAGGACTACATCACGTGTCTCTCACAGAGGCTCACGCGGAGGCTTTCGTGTCGGCTTGATCCTGACAAATACCCCCAAAAGTCGCAAAATTCTGACCAATTGCAAAATCTGAGGCTAGACTGTCGGCATTCCAGCTTAACAGTTCGCATTTCTGCCTCCCGACATCACAAAAATGAGCGAACCCAGCATACAACCAATGCCTGCGATTGATGAACTACAGTCATGCCAACCCAACCAAAACACCATGCAACCCTCTACGCGCCACCCGGCTGGGAAACACCGCCACCAGCTCCTTGCTCCGCAGGGCATCAGACGCACCTTTCCGCCGGACGTAGCCGCGGTAGATCTTCTGCGCGCACACAGCCGACCGGTGCACCAGCGCCGTGCGCTTGTCCTCCAGCGGCTCGTGCACACAGTGGCGCAGGAACATCTTGGTCTTGCCCATCTGCCAACTCCCGCTCCGGCAGGCCGTGCTGCTTCATGATGAACCTGCCGCCCGCCGAGCGCAGTGGTCAGCAGGCGGGGCGGGGGTCGCCGGTGCGTGAGCATCGACACGGGACACCGGCTCTGGCTTCCGCGAACCTCGCTAGTTGTGGGACCGCGGCGCTACAGCCGAGCATTGTGCTGGTCACCGCTGAACACGGGCAGGCTGTAGACCGCCTACAGCGTACCGGATGCGCTAGTGATGTTTTGCGATGGAAACTTTCTGTTTGCGCCAAGCTGGTGTCTCCTGAAAGTTTCTTTGAACAGCTTCTGTCACCAGGTTTTTTAAGTACATTGGGTAAAACTCGTGGATAGCTATCTGTAAACGAGTCGAAGCTGCAGTGTGGCGCCACTGGTACCTTGATAAACTGCGGCCCTCCCGTCACGAATTTGTAGTGCGGCGTTACTCAGTACAAACCTGCGGTCCACTGCCGCTACCTGCTGCCCCAATCGGGGTCATGTCAAACACTGGCATCCCTGGCGCAACTCCAGACTGACCTGCAGCCCTCCGCCGCCGTCTGCTGCTTCCACCGACGCCCCGTCAGACACTGGTCCAGCTGGCGCCATCCGTTACTGACCTGTGACCCTCCGCCGCCGTCTGCTGCCTCCACCGACGCCCCATCAGATACTGGTCCAGCTGACACCGCCCCCGTACTGACCTGCAGCCCTCCGCCGCCGTCTGCTGCTTTCCACCGACGCCCCGTCAGGACACTTGGTACCGCTGGCAGAACTCCAGCAGCGGCAGGTGGATGGGGAAGCCCTGCTTGCGAATCTTGATGATATCGAGCATGCCCAGGTACTTGAGCTGGTCCAGCACCAGAGGGTCGTCGTAGCAGTGAGACTGCTTCTTGCCGTTCGGCTTGATACACCTCACGTACCTGAAGCCAACGTGCCGGCTGGGGTAATGGCTCTGACCCAAAAACAGTCTAGCGGCGCCTGTATCTGACGTGGATACACAGCTTTCCAGGCAGGGCTCGGATTTAGGACATCAATGATCCTTGTGTTAACACAAAGCCATTTGCGCGGTTACCTCATGTGTTGATTACAAAACAACGGCAGAAGTTCACACATGAGGTTCAATAGCACAAGAAGATGAAACGAGAAGCGCAAGCATTGTCAGTGAAATACCTCTATCAAGCTTTGAAGACTTAAATTTAATATTCTAGCCTTTAAACATTAAAGTTTTGATGTCAACACGACGTCGACATCGACGAATACTCGCTGCGATGCAACAAGGGCAGAGGAAACTACGAAGCAGCGGTTATCCAGTCAGTATACTACGGACAGAACGCCTACGGCCAGTGTCTGTCCTGTCCGGGCAGCCGCGCCCCTGATCAGCATCCCGGGGTCTCAGTCCCGACCCTGGCCGCGCACCAGGGGTTGCTGCTCTGCAGGAGGTCGACCAACGCCTGCAGCTGCTGCCTGAAAGCGTCGCTGACAGTCGGCTTGCCCTTGGAGGTGCCGCGCGACACGGTGCTGCTCATGGTGCCCGTGCGCGACATGCAGCTCAGCAGGTCCTGGCGGAGGTGCGGGACCGCCGTTAGGTGCCGGCGGCCGGCGCTGACGAGGCACTCCGCCGCTCGGCCGCGGTGAGGGAGGCGGCAGGAGCACCGAGACAGCGCCGGGTGCGCAAACTGACGGCGCTACACGCGCCCGCGAACACGGCATATGACGCGCTCACGGGCAGCTGGAGTTAAGACTGTGCCGGTTTAAGATGCTTTAGGCAAGCGCATCGGCAAAAGTTGGCGTACTACTTGGACGCGCTGTCGCCATGGCAACAGCGAAGAGAGATGCTGGCATCCGACAGCGCGTGCCTGTCCGCCCTCTCCGCACCTGGAACTGCGCCAACTCTTCCACAAACTTGTTCTTGGAAGCGGCTCATGAAGTCGAAGAAGAGGTCCTGCTGCGAGTCGCCGGTTCTTGTCGACGAAGCCGGTGATGTTTGTAGGTGACGCGGGCCAGCCATAGTGACACACGCCGAACTCCGATTCCCAATTTCTCCTGTCCTCGCCCTTGATGTAGTACGGATGCACCTCGAACTCCTGGTGCAGCTTGGAGAGGTACGTCTCGTCCGAGCCCTGCCGCGCAGCGGTGGTGTCAGCGCGGTAGAGTCAGGGGCCAGCACGATCAGGTCAGGCATCACCACAGCCAGTTCAGGCGCCAGTACGGTCGGGTCAGGCTTCAGCACGGTCGGGCCAGGCGTCAGCACGGTCGGGTCAGGCGTCAGCAGGTCAGGCGTCAGCACGGTCAGGTCAGGCGTCAGCACGGTCAGGTCAGGCGTCAGTAGGTCAGTCAGGCACCAGCACGGTCAGGTCAGGCGTCAGCACGGTCACCGTCAGGCGTCAGCCGGTCGGGTCAGGCGTCATCACGGTCGGGCCGGGCGTCAGTACGATAGGGTCAGGCGTCAGCACGGTCGGGTCAGGCGTCAGTACGGTCGGGCCAGGCGTCAGTACGGTCGGGCCAGGCCTCAGCACGGTCGGGTCAGGCGTCAGCACGGTTGGATCGGGCGTCAGCACGGTCTGGGCAGGCGTCACCACAGTGGGCCAGGCGTCAGCACGGAGGCGGCCTTTCACCGGTCGCCCGCCTGACTTGCAATCCGAGGTACCTCTTGACACCGTTGTCTGCAGCCCCTGACACCCTCGCCCCTGGCCGATCTGCTGCACCGTCGCCCCCGAGCCTGGGTACACCCCCTGCGTCTTAACCGCGTCAGGAAGCGCGGGAAGTTGCTAGAAGTTGCCAGTCAGGCGGGCGACCGATGAGAAGCCGCCTCTAACAACCCAGACCGTCTTAATTCATCCATCTCCCACGAATTAGTGACCACGAGAGCCCGGCCGTACTCGCCGCCGCACAAAGGAAACCTACCAATAGCACCCGGCTGGAGACTGAGTCACAAACCCGCGGCATTTCCTCTACATAAATGCTGCTAATAAACTGCCGAGACTATCCACAAAAGGAAGCGGCATGTACAATACGATGAAATAAACATGCAAAATAGTTGGGGTAGGTCAGTAATGCTAAGCGAATGTGGGCAAGCGGAAGGTACAGTGATGTGGCCAGAGCCAAGTAAGACCAAGTGTAAAGTAAGTTGGAGAAAAGCAACATCTGATACGGCGGCGGCGCATGCAGGTGGTCTTACCACTTTTCGACCAGGCACGATTGTTATGAGCAAGTGGCAGCGGTGGCAAAGCAGTCTCATTTCCAATAAGGCTTTTACATTTTAATGAGGAAAAAGCCACCGCCCTTACATACTTAAGCCAATCGCACCGCAACATGACCAGTCTCACCCGCTGATGACCGCTCCATTTGCACTATGTACGCGCTTTATTTACCGGCGGGCACAGCAAAAACTGGTCGAGATCGCCTCACAGACATCTCCCTGCTTTGACCTTGGCCTGATCTCCAGGACACCGTTCAGCGCCCGAGCGTCAGCTGGCTTTAAATCCTGCCCGATCAAACCACTGGCTCCCTCCCCACCGCCGTCCGTCCGGCGGCCAGAGCTCCGCGGTGTGGGTATGAGGTGTGCTGGTGGGATGGTGGGGTGGGGGGGGGGGGGAGGGGAGGGGCTGCACATCGGCTGGCCGGTCGATCCGCCCACGCCGGCCGGCTCAGTTCAGACAGAGCTCGCCCGCGAACGGCCGGCTCGAGCCGAGCTCGGCTCAGCAGCCAGGCCACCGCTGAGACGAGGCTGGCGGTAAAGGCGGCTCATAGGAGAGGTCGGCTTTGGGTCGGGGAGCGCAGACGGCACAAGGCGGAGGCAGCGGCTGGTTTGGGAGCGAAGACTGCACTAGGCGGTGGCAGCGGCTGGGCTGGGAGTGCAGACGGCACAAGGCGGAGGCAGCGGCTGGGCTGGGGGTAAATACGACACAGAAGAGGCCCTGGTGCGACGGAGGAGGAGCAGGCGTGTGACAGGAGCGAGATTCGGAGGCGCACGACAGATGTGCAGGCAGAGGCTGGACACGGATGGGACACAGTCGTGTCGTGAGACAGCCGGGGAACACGAGTGGAGCCGATGTGTGGAAAGAGATGGGACACATGCGTGGAGCAGGCGGGGCGGGCAGACAGCACGCGGACAGCAGAAGTCAGGACAGCAGCAGAGTGCAGTTGGGCTACAGCGTCACATACGGCGGGAGGGTGCAGGGTGAAGCCCAGCACACGAGCGTGCCAGCTGCCACCGAGTGCCGACGAGTGACGACGTGGATGTCACAGGCAGGCATTGACAAATCAGAAATGTTTGTGGATTGTGAAAACGTTGAGTAGTAGCCGTGTTCAGAAACAAATATTGCGAGAAATGCATCAACAATCTGACTTGTTCATGCTCCCAAAGGCCCCCGCCGCGAACAAATTGCGATACTTTAGCGAGGCGGTGGTCTCTCTCGCATCTAGTAATGCTCCTCATCAACAGCTTTCAACTGTGCCGTAAAATAATGCATGAGAATTCGCCTTTCAAGCGGTATCAGCCAGTTCTTTTTGCTCGCGAATAGCTTACCTGAATTAGAAAAGCACCTATGAGCACACAATAGTTTATGGCAGCGACTCATAAATATTAATATCCAATTTCCCAGAAAACAAACATCGTGCAATAAGCCTCTTGTGCAAACGTTTCAAAACTCCTAGAGAGAATGAATGTAAGGTAATGGCGCACCCAACATCGGTGCTTCTTCGAAAGTTGTTGCCAGCAGTCCACAGGCCAACGTCAAAACACTCACGACTGCATCGAGAGGCAATGAGAGGCACAGCAATCACAAATGCACAGCACGTTTCCAATCAACCAACCTTTGGCATTCGGCATTCTTCCGAGAGAAGCTTGAGAATGCAGCGAGGGGGCTTCTCTATCAACTCCAGGCATTCGGAGTTGTCGGAGAACTTGATGTGAGAAAACTTTATCTCCTCTTGTCGATACTGAAAGTGAAGACATGGATCAGCGGGAAGAGAGCAATTCTGACAAAGCCGACCGCCATGGCGGCCGCCCCAGCACTTTCAGACCCCAAAGCCCAAGCGATCTGGCCCTATTCGAACCCACGCATGCGTGAACTTAACAATTAAAATCCAGGGGGTTTTAATAGGGGTTATGTCACATTAAGTCCTGGGGACCAATACACCAGCATGATAATCTAAAGTAGCTGACGCAGGTGAATAGAACATAAAATGCGGTGGCAAGAGAATCACTAAATGACCATCAAATGACGTCATGAAATGCATCACTACCCGTGACAAATCACACGACAAAATCCATACCCAAATTGTCAATGGTGGCGGACAAGACATGCACAAAGATCTCCCGGGCTTTTCGCGTTTAATTTGCAATCCAGTTAGTTTGTGGACATTTTTGCAGTTATTAAAACATTTATCTCACGCATTCGCTACTTCACAGGATATTTGTGACACACGATATTCATATCCAGATGCATCGAGTCTCTTTATGAAAAAAACATTCTTATTTTAGTACAAGGTACGGCGCACAATTCATCGCAGTCAAAACTAGTTCCATTCACGCTTCAAAACAATGTTTTAGCCTCGTCAACGGTTGATAATCCGCCCCGCATGGTCAGCTGGCTGAGTTTGGGGGTCCGCTCGTCTGGCGCTACAAAGCGCAAAAAAACCAGCATGTCTCACCAATCAGACTGAGCAGAAATACAAACAAACCCCTGGCAAACACACCAACCCACACGCATGACAAAATGCGCGGGGTTGGCTTTACGGCAGCCGACAATTAAAATGTGATAAGGGAGCAGACGACGAAATGATTGATAGGGTTTGTCAGCCCTCATGAGACAAAGAGGACATCCAATATCCCTTCGTTTCCATTCATTATTTCGGAGACGGAAATTACGCCCGCACCTTCAAAATACGTTCCGTTCACACATGCAAAATCCAAAACAGTTTTATATTTTTACAGATGAACGTCTAATGTTGCTGCTGAACAAGGATATTTGTATGGTCTGCTGCGAAACCATTCCAACATGCCGTATCACATATCATCGCCAAATTGGTCGGCCGTTTCCTCCCAACGCAAACACCCCATGTAAACAAACCACCAAATTACAAACATTCCGCCCTGTGGCTTCCAAAGCATGAAACGCCACGATGCCGGGAGTAAGACATCCACCCAAGCAGCAATGCCTACGTTCTGACGAAACAAAGCAACGTCACCCACCGCCTCCTGCTCCAGCGCGAACACGTAGTGGTTGAAGAACGTGTGCAGCTTCTCGTTGGTGTAGTTAATACAGAGCTGCTCGAACGAGTTCTTGCCGAAGTTCTCGAAGCCGAAGATGTCCAGCACGCCCAAGAAGGCGCCACTGTCCTTGCCCGGGTTGGTGCAGGTGTTGATCTGGTTCACCAGCCAGGCGAACGCGCGCGAGTAGAGCGCCTTGGCCATGGCGTGACGGTTCTCATCAGCCTGACGGTGGCGAGGGTGGCGGTGACGGATGGCGTCCGGGTGTCCCGTACACATGGATGTGAGGGACGCCCGCGTCCGGCACGGAATAGTCAAGCGCGATAGATGAATGCGTTGCTGTTGACGAAATGCCAGGCCCGCTCGCTCTGGAGATGACTGCCTCAGGCCGATGCCAGTCACACGAGCAGACAGGCTGAAAACAGCGCTGCGATTTGGTAGGCGTCCCGCCTGAGGGCCATACATTGTCGGGATTGGGCCACAACGCCGTAAGGAAACGCCGCACGCCCCGTCTAAACCAGAATGCGCCTAGTATCTTGTCGACTTTGAGAGAATAGCTGAACGGCTGCTGCCTGTGCGACAGCACAAGCGTCATCGCTCCCCGCCGGTCACACACCAGGCCTGTGTTTTGCTAAGCTGTTTTCATCATTTCGCCCGAGGCAGTAAAAACGGTCGCGCTCATCCGCACGTGCGCCGAGCTCGTCGCATAAACTTGGGCCGTCAGACGCCCTTCCAGACGAATGTGGTTGTTTTGAGGCCGCATGAGGAATGGTTGCGCCGTCCTTATTTCGCTGGCTCGACGGCCGCGCCGTCGCTAATCCGTTTCCCAGCAAGGCCGCACGATCTATTACAAAGATTACGTGGCCAAAAGTGCGCCGCACTTTTGGCCACGTAATCTTTGTAATAGATCGTGCGGCCTTGCTGGGAAACGGATTAGCGACGGCGCGGCCGTCGAGCCAGCGAAATAAGGACGGCGCAACCATTCCTCATGCGGCCTCAAAACAACCACATTCGTCTGGAAGGGCGTCTGACGGCCCAAGTTTATGCGACGAGCTCGGCGCACGTGCGGATGAGCGCGACCGTTTTACTGCCTCGGGCGAAATGATGAAAACAGCTTAGCAAAACACAGGCCTGGTGTGTGACCGGCGGGGAGCGATGACGCTTGTGCTGTCGCACAGGCAGCAGCCGTTCAGCTATTCTCTCAAAGTCGACAAGATACTAGGCGCATTCTGGTTTAGACGGGGCGTGCGGCGTTTCCTTACGGCGTTGTGGCCCAATCCCGACAATGTATGGCCCTCAGGCGGGACGCCTACCAAATCGCAGCGCTGTTTTCAGCCTGTCTGCTCGTGTGACTGGCATCGGCCTGAGGCAGTCATCTCCAGAGCGAGCGGGCCTGGCATTTCGTCAACAGCAACGCATTCATCTATCGCGCTTGACTATTCCGTGCCGGACGCGGGCGTCCCTCACATCCATGTGTACGGGACACCCGGACGCCATCCGTCACCGCCACCCTCGCCACCGTCAGGCTGATGAGAACCGTCACGCCATGGCCAAGGCGCTCTACTCGCGCGCGTTCGCCTGGCTGGTGAACCAGATCAACACCTGCACCAACCCGGGCAAGGACAGTGGCGCCTTCTTGGGCGTGCTGGACATCTTCGGCTTCGAGAACTTCGGCAAGAACTCGTTCGAGCAGCTCTGTATTAACTACACCAACGAGAAGCTGCACACGTTCTTCAACCACTACGTGTTCGCGCTGGAGCAGGAGGCGGTGGGTGACGTTGCTTTGTTTCGTCAGAACGTAGGCATTGCTGCTTGGGTGGATGTCTTACTCCCGGCATCGTGGCGTTTCATGCTTTGGAAGCCACAGGGCGGAATGTTTGTAATTTGGTGGTTTGTTTACATGGGGTGTTTGCGTTGGGAGGAAACGGCCGACCAATTTGGCGATGATATGTGATACGGCATGTTGGAATGGTTTCGCAGCAGACCATACAAATATCCTTGTTCAGCAGCAACATTAGACGTTCATCTGTAAAAATATAAAACTGTTTTGGATTTTGCATGTGTGAACGGAACGTATTTTGAAGGTGCGGGCGTAATTTCCGTCTCCGAAATAATGAATGGAAACGAAGGGATATTGGATGTCCTCTTTGTCTCATGAGGGCTGACAAAC
>NW_023596136.1:45740373-45760811 GCF_011947565.3 Pollicipes pollicipes
AAGAACAGCAGCCGCTGCCGCTTGGCGCGGTAGTGGCGTTAGGCAGCGCACCGCCTCCAGCTTCTCCCGGTACGCTGCGGCGGCCGGGCACCGTCAGGGGGGGGGGGGGGGGGGGGCTCCCTGGACAGTCCGTACAGCAGCACCACCGCCGGTGGGGGCGGTGCCGAGACGTCTCGTCGGTAGAGCACGCACGCCATCAGCGCATGAGCGCAGACCAGCACGTCAGCACACGCCACTGCCGTTTGTGGTACCATGTAGAAATACGTTTGAGGACGAGCTTTTCTGAGACTCATGTTATCATTAAGCATGGCGTTATATTTTGAATACTGATTACTGACATCAATCCCATAGGTTATATGGTAGGTAGCATAGCACTACATTACGTGTCTCTCACAGAGGCTCCCGCAGAGGCTTTCGTGTCGGCTTGATCCTGACAAATACCTCCAAAAGTCGCAAAATTCTGACCAATTCCAAAATCTGAGGCTAGACTGTCGCATTCCAGCTTAACAGTGCATTTCTGCCTCCCGACATCACAAAAATGAGCAAACGCAGCATACAATCAATGCCTGCGATTGATGAACTACAGTCATGCCAACCCAACCAAAACACCATGCAACCCTCTACGCGCCACCCGGCTGGGAAACACCGCACCAGCTCCTTGCTCCGCAGGGCATCAGACGCACCTTTCCGCCGGACGTAGCCGCGGTAGATCTTCTGCGCGCACACAGCCGACCGGTGCACCAGCGCCGTGCGCTTGTCCTCCAGCGGCTCGTGCACACAGTGGCGCAGGAACATCTTGGTCTTGCCCATCTGCCACTCCCGCTCCGGCAGGCCGTGCTGCTTCATGATGAACCTGCCGCCCGCCGAGCGCAGTGGTCAGCAGGCGGGGCGGGGTCGCGGTGCGTGAGCATCGACACGGGACACCGGCTCTGGCTTCCGCGAACCTCGCTAGTTGTGGGACCGCGGCGCTACAGCCGAGCATTGTGCTGGTCACCGCTGAACACGGGCAGGCTGTAGACCGCCTACAGCGTACCGGATGCGCTAGTGATGTTTTGCGATGGAAACTTTCTGTTTGCGCAAGCTGGTGTCTCCTGAAAGTTTCTTTGAACAGCTCTGTCACCAGGTTTTTTAAGTACATTGGGTAAAACTCGTGGATAGCTATCTGTAAACGAGTCGAAGCTGCAGTGTGGCGCCACTGGTACTTGATAAACTGCGGCCCTCCCGTCACGAATTTGTAGTGCGGCGTTACTCAGTACAAACCTGCGGTCCACTGCCGCTACCTGCTGCCCCAATCGGGGTCATGTCAAACACTGGCATCCCTGGCGCAACTCCAGACTGACCTGCAGCCCTCCGCCACCGTCTGCTGCTTCCACCGACGCCCCGTCAGACACTGGTCCAGCTGGCGCCGCCGTTACTGACCTGACCCCCGCCGCCGTCTGCTGCTGCCTCCACCGACGCCCCGTCAGACACTGGTCCACTGACGCCGTCCCTTACTGACCTGCAGCCCTCCGCCGCCGTCTGCTGCCTCCACCGACGCCCCGTCAACACTGGTCCAGCTGGCACCGTCCCTTGCTGACCTGCAGCCTTCCACCGCCGTCTGCTGCTTCCACCGACGCCCGGTCACACACTGGTCCAGCTGGCGCCGTCCGTTACTGACCTGCAGCCCTCCCGCCGCCGTCTGCTGCTTCTACCGACGCCCCGTCAGACACTGGTCCAGCTGACACCGCCCTTACTGACCTGCAGCCCTCCGCCGCGTCTGCTGCTTCCACCGACGCCCCGTCAGACACTGGTACCGCTGGCAGAACTCCAGCAGCGGCAGGTGGATGGGAAGCCCTGCTTGCGAATCTTGATGATATCGAGCATGCCCAGGTACTTGAGCTGGTCCACCCAGAGGGTCGTCGTAGCAGTGAGACTGCTTCTTGCCGTTCGGCTTGATACACCTCACGTACCTGAAGCCAACGTGCCGGCTGGGTAATGGTTCTGACCTAAAACAGTCTAGCGGTGCCTGTCTCTGACGTGGATACACAGCTTTCAAGGCAGGGCTCGGATTTAGGACATCAATGATCCTTGTGTTAACACAAAGCCATTTGCACGGTTACCTCATGTGTTGATTACAAAACAACGGCAGAAGTTACACATGAGGTTCAGTAGCACAAGAAGATGAAACGAGAAGCGCAAACATTGCCAATGAAATACCTCTATCAAGCTTTGAAGACTTAAATTTAATACTAACCTTTAAACATTAAAGTTCTGATGTCAACACGACGTCGACATCGACGAATACTCGCTGCGATGCAACAAGGGCAAGGAAACTACGAAGCAGCGGCTATCCAGTCAGTATACTACGGACAGAACGCCTACGGCCATGTCTGTCCTGTCCGGGCAGCCGCGCCCCTGATCAGCATCCCGGGGTCTCAGTCCCGACCCTGGCCGCGCACCAGGGGTTGCTGCTCTGCAGGAGGTCGACCAGCGCCTGCAGCTGCTGCCTGAAGGCGTCGCTGACAGTCGGCTTGCCCTTGGAGGTGCCGCGCGACACGGTGCTGCTCATGGTGCCCGTGCGCGACATGCAGCTCAGCAGGTCCTGGCGGAGGTGCGGGACCAGCGTTAGGTGCCGGCGGCCGGCGCTGACGAGGCACTCCGCCGCTCGGCCGCGGTGTGGGAGGCGGCAGGAGCACCGAGACAGCGCCGGGTGCGCAAACTGCCGGCGTTACACGCGCCCCGCGAACACGGCATATGACGCGCTCATGGGCAGCTGGGAGTTAACTGTGTCGGTTTAAGGTGCTTTAGGCAAGCGCATCGGCAAAAGTTGGCGTCCTACTTGGACGCACTGTCGCCATGGCAACAGCGAAGAGAGATGCTGGCATCCGACAGCGCGTGCCTGTCCGCCCTCTCCGCACCTGGAACTGCGCCAACTCTTCCACAAACTTGTTCTTGGAGCGGCTCATGAAGTCGAAGAAGAGGTCCTGCTGCGAGTCACGGTTCTTGTCGACGAAGCCGGTGATGTTGTAGGTGACCGCGGCCAGCATAGTGACACACGCCGAACTCCGACTCCCACTTTCTCCTGTCCTCGCCCTTGATTGTAATACGGATGCGCCTCGAACTCCTGGTGCAGCTTGGAGAGGTACGTCTCGTCCGAGCCCTGCCGCGCAGCGGTGGTGTCAGCACGGTCGAGTAAGGGGCCAGCACGATCAGGTCAGGCATCACCACAGCCAGTTCAGGCGCCAGTACGGTCGGGTCAGGCGTCAGCACGGTCGGGTCAGGCGTCAGCACGGTCAGGTCAGGCGTCAGCACGGTCAGGTCAGGCGTCAGCACGGTCAGGTCAGGCGTCAGTACGGTCAGGTCAGGCACCAGCACGGTCAGGTCAGGCGTCAGCACGGTCACGTCAGGCGTCAGCAACGGTCGGGTCAGGCGTCATCACGGTCGGGCCGGGCGCGTCAGTACGATAGGGTCAGGCGTCAGCACGGTCGGGTCAGGCGTCAGTACGGTCGGGGCAGGCGTCAGCACGGCCGGGCCAGGCCTCAGCACGGTCGGGTCAGGCGTCAGCACGGTTGGATCGGGCGTCAGCACGGTTCTGGGCAGGCGTCACCACGGGTGGGCCAGGCGTCAGCACGGAGGCGGCCTTTCACCGGTCGCTCCGCCTGACTTGCAATCCGAGGTACCTCTTGACACCGTTGTCCTGCAAGCCCCTGACTACCCCTCGCCCCTGGCCGATCTGCTGCTGCACCCGTCGCCCCCCGAGCTGGGTACACCCCCTGCGTCCTTAACCGTGTCAGGAGCGCGGGAAGTTGCTAGAAAGTTGCCAGTCAGGCGGGCGACCGATGAGAAGACCGCCTCTAACAACCAGACCGTCTTAATCCATCCATCTCCCACGAAATTAGTGACCACGAGAGCCCGGCCGTACTCGCCGCCGCACAAAGAACCTACAACAGCACACCCGGCTGGAGACTGAGTCACAAACCCGCGGCATTTCCTCTACATAAATGCTGCTAATAACTGCCGAGACTATCCACAAAAGGAAAGCGGCATGTACAATACGATGAAATAAACATGCAAAATAGTTGGGGGTAGGTCCAGTAAGCTAAGCGAATGTGGGCAAAGCGGAAGGTACAGTGATGTGGCCAGAGCCAAGTATAGGCCAAGTGTAAAGTAAGTTGGCGAAGAAAGCAACATCTGGTACCGGCGGCGGCCGCATGCAGGCTGGTCTTACCACTTTTCGGACCGGGCCCGATTGTTATGAGCAAGTGCGCACGGTGGCAAAGCAGTCTCATTTCCAATAAAGGCCTCTCACACACTTTAATGAGAAAAGCCACCGCGCTTTACTATACTTAAGCCAATCGCACCGCAACATGACCAAGTCTTCACCCGATGATGTACCGCTCCATTTGCACTATCTATGTGTACGCGCGCTTTATTTACAGGCGGGCACAGCAAAAAAACTGGTCGAGATCTGCCTCACAGAATCTCCCTCGCTTGACCTTGTGCCCTGATCTTCCAGCACACCGTTCATCGGCCCGAGCGTCATGAGCTGGCTTTTAAATCCTGCCCGATTCAAACCACTGGCTCCCTCCCCACCGCCGTCCGTCCGGCCGGCAGGAGCTCCGCGGTTGTGGGTATGAGGTTGTGCTGGTGGAGGTGGGGTGGGGGGGGGGGAGGGGAGGGCTGGCACATCGGCTGGCCGGTCGATCCGCCCACGCGGCCGGCTCAGTTCAGACAGAGCTCGCCCGCGAACGGCCGGCTCGAGCCGAGCTCGGCTCAGCAGCCAGGCCACCGCTGAGACGAGGCTGGCGGTAAGGCGGCTCGGAGGAGAGGTCGGCATTGGGGCTGGGAGCGCAGACGGCACAAGGCGGAGGCAGCGGCTGGGCTGGGAGCGCAGACGGCACAGGCGGAGGCAGCGGCTGGGCTGGGGGTAAATACACACAGAAGAGGCCCTGGTGCGACGGGAGGAGGAGCAGGCGTGTGACAGAGCGAGATCGGAGGCTCACGACAGATGTGCAGGCAGAGGCTGGACACGGATGGGACACAGTCGTGTCGTGAGACAGCCGGGGAACACGAGTGGAGCCGATGTGTGGAAAGAGATGGGACACATGCGTGGAGCAGGCGGGGCGGGCAGACAGCACGCGGACAGCAGAAGTCAGGACAGCAGCAGAGTGCAGTTGGTCCTAGCAGCGTTCACATACAGGCGGAGGAGGGTCAGGGTGAAGCCAGCGCACGAGGCGTGCCAGCTGCCACCGAGTGCCCGAGAGGTGACGACGTGGATGTCACAGGCAGGCATTGGCAAATCAGAAATGTTTGTGGATTGTGAAAACGTTGAGTAGTAGCCGTGTCAGGAAACAAATATTGCGAGAAGAAATGCAGCAACAATCTGACTTGTTCATGCTCCCAAGGCCCCCGCCGCGAACAAATTGCGATACTTTAGCGAGGCGGTGGTCTCTCTCGCATCTAGTAATGCTCCTCATCAACAGCTTTCAACTGTGCCGTAAAATAATGCATGAGAGAATTCGCCTTTCAAGCGGTATCAGCCAGTCCTTTTTGCTCGCGAATAGCTTACCTGAATTAGAAAAGCACCTATGAGCACACAATTGTTTATGGCAAGCGACTCATAAATGTAACATCCATTTCCAGAAAACAACATCGTACAATAAGCCTCTTGTGCAAACGTTTCCAACTCCTAGAGAGAATCAATGCAAGGTAATCGGCGCACCCAACATCGGTTGCTTCTTCGAAAGTCGTTGTCAGCAGTCCACAGGCCAACGTCAAAACACTCACGACTGCATCGAGAGGCAATGAGAGGACACAGCAATCACAAATGCACCAGCACGTTTCCAATCAACCAACCTTTGGCATTCGGCATTCTTCCGAGAGAAGCTTGAGAATGCAGCGAGGGGGCTTCTCTATTCAACTCCAGGGCATTCGGAGTTGTCGGAGAACTGATGTGAGAAAAACTTTATCTCCTCTTGTCGATACTGAAAGTGAAGACATGGATCAGCGGGAAAAGAACAATTCTGACCAAGCCGACCGCCATGGCGGCCCGCCCCAGCACTTTCAGGCCCCAAAGCCCAAGCGCTCTGGTCCTATTCGAGCCCATGCATGCGTGAACTTAACAATTAAAATCCAAAGGGGTTTTTAATAGGGGTTATGTCACATTAAGTCCTGGGGACCCAATACACCAGCATAATAATCTAAAGTAGCTGACGCAGGTGAATAGAAACATAAAATGCGGGTGGCAAGAGAATCACGAAATGGACCATCAAATGATATCATTAAATGCATCACTACCCGTGACAAATCACACGACAAAATCCATACCCAAATTGTCAATGGTGGTGGACAAGACATGCACAAAGATCTCCCGGGCTTTTCGCGTTTAATTTGCAATCCAGTTAGTTTTTGGACATTTTTGCAGTTATTAAAACATTTATCTCACGCATTCGCTACTTGACAGGATGTTTGTGACACGGGATATTCATATCCAGATGCATCGAGTCTCTTTATGAAAAGCAATTCTTATTTTAGTACAAGGTACGGCGCACAGTTCATCGCAGTCAAAACTAGTTCCATTCACGCTTCAAACAATGTTTAAGCTTCGTCAACGGTTGATAATCCGACCCGCATGGTCAGCTGGCTGAGTTTGGTGGTCCGTTCGTCTGGCGCTACAAAGCGCAAAAAAACCAGCATGCCTCACCAATCAGACCGAGCAGAAATACAAACAAACCCTTGGCAAACACACCAACCCACACGCATGACAAAACGCGCGGGGTTGGCTTTACGGCAGCCGACAATTAAAATGTGATAAGGGAGTAGACGACGAAATGATTGATCGGGTTTGTCAGCCCTCATGAGACAAAGAGGACATCCAATATCCCTTCGTTTCCATTCATTATTTCGGAGACGGAAATTACGCCCGCACCTTCAAAATGCGTTCCGTTCACACATGTAAAATCCAAAACAATTTTCTATTTTTACAGATGAACGTCTAATGCTGCTGCCTGAACAAGGATATTTGTATGGTCTGCTGTGAAACCATTCCAACATGCCGTATCAATTATCATGCCAAATTGGTCGGCCGTTTCCTCCCTAACGCAAACACCCCATGTAAACAAACCACCAAATTACAAACATTCCAGCCCTGTGGCTTCCAAAGCATGAAACGCCACGATGCCGGAAGTAAGACATCCACCCAAAGCAGCAATGCCTACGTTCTGACGAAACAAAGCAACGTCACCCACCGCCTCCTGCTCCAGCGCGAACACGTAGTGGTTGAAGAACGTGTGCAGCTCTCGTTGGTGTAGTTAATACACAGCTGCTCGAACGAGTTCTTGCCAAAGTTCTCGAAGCCGAAGATGTCCAGCACGCCCAAGAAGCGCCACTGTCCTTCCCGGGTTGGTGCAGGTGTTGATCTGGTTCACCAGCCAGGCGAACGCGCGCGAGTAGAGCGCCTTGGCCATGGCGTGACGGTTCTCATCAGCCTGACGGTGGCGAGGGTGGCAGGTGACGGATGGCGTCCGGGTGTCCCGTACACATGGATGTGAGGGACGCCCGCGTCCGGCACGGAATAGTCAAGCGCGATAGATGAATGCGTTGCTGTTGACGAAATGCCAGGCCCGCCCGCTCTGGAGATGACTGCCTCAGGCCGATGCCAGTCACACAAGCAGACAGGCTGAAAACAGCGCTGCGATTTGGTAGGCGTCCCGCCTGAGGGCCATACATTGTCGGGATTGGGCCACAACGCCGTAAGGAAACGCCGCACGACCCCGTCTAACCAGAATGCGCCTAGTATCTTGTCGACTTGAGAGAATAGCTGAACGGCCTGCTGCCTGTGCGACAGCACAAGCGTCATCGCTCCCCCCCGCCGGTCACACCCAGGCCTGTGTTTTGCTAAGCTGTTTTTCATCAATTTCGCCCGGAGCAGTAAAAAACGCGGTCGCGCTCATCCGCACGTGCGCCGAGCTCGTCGCATAAACTTGGGCCGTCAGACGCCCTTCCAGACGAATGTGGTTGTTTTGAGGCCGCATGAGGAATGGTTGCGCCGTCCTTATTTCGCTGGCTCGACGGCCGCGCCGTCGCTAATCCGTTTCCCAGCAAGGCCGCACGATCTATTACAAAGATTACGTGGCCAAAAGTGCGCCGGAGGGCATTCGCGCGGGAAAAACAGGCGCCACGTTCGATGCGTGCCACGTGACTGCCGAGGTGCCTGAAACAGAGCTGGTGCGCGCCGGAGCCAGCTTCTATCGTGTTTATGGCGGCCGACTAGCGAGACACGCCGCACAAACAGCGCGGGAGGGCCGGCGTTTCCGCCCCCGGACGAGGCCGGCCAACCGGCGGCGGGCGGCGGCAGCAGCCTGACCTCCTGCGGCTTCAGCGGGATCTCGGTGATGTTGCCGCGCACGTTGATCTGGCGGAAGAGCAGCACCAGCCGCACGTCGTCCACCTCCAGACCGAGCAGCTTGGCCACCGTGGTCAGCACCTCGGCGTCGGCGGGCGTCAGCTCGGTCTTCTCCCCGTCCACGTCCTGCGGCAGCGGCGCACGGGTCGGGTCAGGTCGGGTCACGAAAGTTCACGTGGGGTCGGTATACCGGCATCGATCGACGTCAGCTCGGCCTCCTCTCCCCAACCGTCTCCTGAAGCTGTAGTACACGGGTGGGGTCGGGTCGAGTCAAGTCAGGCCGGGGCAGAGGTCACAAGATCACGTGATACCGGGTCACAAGGGTTCATCATGTCACGTCTGACCTCTCTGGCGACTCTTCGGTCTCCACTTCTCCAATATTTTGAGACAAAACGCACGGGCTTGGTGCCAGCCCACGAGTTAAGCATCGAGACCCAGCAAATTCCCACGGCAATGCCAGACAGAGTCGACGTCAAAGATGGAGCCGAGCACGGGCTGTCCCCGATATTACAAACGCGGAAGATATGTGACGCAATGCGCGGCGCACTCCACCCCACGCACGTGCCGAACCGTGCGCCATTCGCACGCGAAGCCGATGTTGGATAGATCCGTCAGAGCTGGAAGCGATGCTGCGCGCCGGCACGCACGCGCGCGTGGGATGTGATGGACAGCATCAAACAGTGCGATCAAGATCACAAAGAGCGTATCCGTGAGCCTAGCCACCCGTCTAAATTCTCGCAGCCAAGCGCAACAGGATTCCACACATGCGCTGATATGCACCGATGGTGGCTTTATTTGAGTGCTATGTCTTCTCTGCCGGTGGTAATGCCGAAGGCTATGAAGCTTTGGCACATGGCCAACCAGCAGGGGTAATCCAATAAAATAACAACGATTTTCTATTGCAAAGGCACCTGCCATGTTGGCGCTCTCAGAGAAATATCGCTACCGCCCAGTCACTGAGTTCTGATAATCAACTGTACTGAGATCTATGATCTAATAGTCAAGCTGGTAGTCCGGCCAGTGAGGTCTGACAGTCAACGGTCGTCTGATCAGTGCTAAACTAAATTTATATCCACGCGTCGGTTTTCAGGTTTGCGGGTTTCAGGTAACTGCTGAGACGCGAGCACTTCGCATCCAGACTGCTCTACCCTCGACCGAAAACGCGCCGTCCAGCCACAAGCCACGCGCGGGCGGGCCGTGACCGAGAGGTCTCAGACGACCGCAAAAAACGTACTCTGGCGATCGAGACTCGCATTCGTCCCTCTAACCGGGCAAATTGTGGACCAGAAGGCCACCGTCGCAAAAACCCATATACTTTGCGAAGATGCCCTCGAGCAGCACGACACGGCGCTGTGGCAGATAGCGCTGGCCTATTCGATACTGACGAAACAGCGCGTCCGTGTCGCAAACCGCAGGGGTTCAGAGTCCCAGATTGCCCGGGCGGTGGCAGGGGAGGGGAGATCGGGACCAGTGTCCAGATCGCCCACGCCCTCCTCGCGCCACTTGTCCACATCCTTTCCCCTCCACAGTCTCATCGTCCATCTCCTTTCTCCACGTGCTCGTCAGCTCAGGTTACCTTCCCCTCCCCCCCCCCCACGCACACACACACCCGGCCTTACTCTGATCCGTATTTACTCGCACACGTCATATACTTGTTCTGAGCCGGCGTGGCTGATGGACGGCGACAAGAAAAAAACTGCTCCCGATCGTCTACTGTTTCCCCTCCCCTCCCCCATATCCGCACAAGTCACCCCCACCTTCCACACACCCTCCCACCTCCTGCCGCGTCCACGCCGACGCCGGCCGCCGTCCGCGCACCTGGAAGTTGATGTTGCCCAGCCAGAGGATGGCGGCCAGCGTGGCGTATGAGGCCGTCCGAGACCTCCTGCGGGATCTGCAGCACGCTGAAGGCCAGCCGCAGCGCGTCGAACCGCTCAGCGTCGTTCACGCCATCCAGCCGCACGCAGCCTGACTGGTGCAGGTGCTGTAGTCGGCGGCCGGCCGCAGATGGAACTGGGCCGCCAGCTCCGCGTCTCGCTGGGGGAGGGGAGGAGCCGTCAGTTTAGTGGGGGCTGGCCGCCAGCCGGAGCTGAGCAACCAGTTCGGAGTTCCTCTGTTGGCGAGGAGAGGGCCGGGGTAGCTGGAGCCAAGTGGCCAGCACCAGCGCCGAGCTCCGGTCGGGGGAGCTGGAGCCGGGCGGTCAGCACCAGCGCCGAGCCCCGGTCGGAGCTGGTGCTGGTCTCTACGCCACGCGCTACGGATTGCCGATTGCTTTGGCCTGGGTTATGCATGAACCAACCGTATTTAGCTGACTTGCCAGCTACTTGCTTTTGCGAGCTTCCCCACAGAGTACGTCAAACTCCGGGTGCTACAAATAACGCGCGTGTCGTCCGCAGCGAATGCCAAACAGCGTCGAGATGCAAGCCTCCACATCCCGCACGGTGCGCGTCGTTATACCCATCCCAGCACGGCCTCGGATTGTAGTCACCGGTGGCGGGGAGCGCAACAGCGCAGCGATGGCTCCCGGCCCGCCCCGGCCGAGGTCAGCGCCGCTGGCGGGTCCGGTAAGGTCCAAACAGTCTGCGAGGCTGCCGCCGAGCATGGAGGACGCACGGGAGCCAGACGCGCAAGTTCTGGGCTGACCCCGACCGTATAACCGCAGGGCATTGATCACCCTCCCTGATGGGCCAGTGCTACAATGCGCAGCGCAGGCTGGTCAGCGAACTGCGCATCATGAGCGGCTTGCTGCCCAATTACGTGCTCCATTGCAGTAGTGTGTTCGTACTAACGCTCAAACGCCGCGCCTATGCCACTGCATTACAGGACTCCGTCTGACCAGCGCAGCCCGTGTAGGCACCCGTTGCTGACCGTACTTCGCTGCGGGCGCTATCACCAGCTGATAGAACATGCTTTGCTAGGGACATGTCTTATCAACTGCCAGCTTGTACAACATGGTGATATGAACGTGCTCACGTCATGTGACATCAACTAAGGGGTCACTAGATCATAGAACACGCCGCAAGTGAGGCGTGCTTTATTTACTGGTGGCGGTGATTTCAAGCGGGAGGGGGGGGGACGGTCATCAGTGACACGCCCGGTCTGGCGGCACCAGGTGAACCCACAGGGCTTGGCGGCAGATGCGTAGTGTTCACGTTTTAATGCGCTAGATATTCAAGCAGCATGCTGACCACGTTTTATAATACCTTGGCATTATACCATGTTTCACCAGGCCGAAAAGTTTTATTATTTTATGCTATGACATGGCATGTTCTAGCACGATTCACCAGCACGTGCTAAACGGGTCTCACCTACGCCGCCGTCACCAGCTGGTAGAAGACGTGGTAGTGTCTCACCTCCTGCACCGCCTCCATCAGCTGGTATAAGAATTGTGGTGAGTGCCTCCTGCGCCGCCGCCCGCAGCGTGGTAGGAGACACGTGGTGGTTTCCACCATGCGCCCGGCCGGCCATCATCTTGGTAGAAGACGTGGTTAGTGTCTCACCTGCGCCGGCACGCCACCAGCTGTATAAGACGTGGTTAGTGTCTCACATGCGCCGCCGCCATCAGCTGGTAGAAGACGGAGTTAAGTGTCACACCGTGCGCCGCCGCCGCCACCAGCTGTATATGACGTGGTGGTGAATCTCACCTGCGGACGCCGGCCAACCAGCTGGTATAAGACGTGGTATGTCTCAGCATGCGCCGCCGCCATCATCAGATGGTAAAGACGTAAATTTGTGTCTCACCTGCGCCGCCGCCATCAACTGGTAGAAGACTGGTGTAGTGTCTCACCTGCTCTGATCTCACTGCGCCGCCGCCATCAGCTGGTAGAAGACGTAGTTAGGTGTCTCATCACCAGCTGGTAGAAGACGTGGTTGTGTCTCACCTGCGCCGCCGCCACCAGCTGGTAGAAGACGTGGTTAGTGTCTCACCTGCCGCCGCCGCCACCCAGCTGGTAGAAGACGTAGTTAGTGTCTCACCCGCGCCGCCACCGCTGGTAGAAGACGTGGTTAGTGTCTTACCTGTGCCGCCATCGCCAGCTGGTAGAAGACGTGGTTGGTGTCTCACCTGCGCCGCCGCCACCAGCTGGTAGAGACGTGGTAGTTGCGCTCGTCCGGCCCCTGGAACGTGATGCGCGACTGCTCTAGCAGGTAGTCCTGCATGATGCAGCCCTTGATGTGCCAGTGCGAGTCGAAGCACACCTGCATGAAGCGCCCGAAGCGCGACGAGTTGTCGTTGCGCACCGTCTTGGCGTTACCTGCAATGCGCAAAATAGCTGGTACGGAGCGAATCGTGATGGCGACATTGGAATGGTCTCCGACTTCCACGCTGGAGACCCGGGTTCGATTCTGGGCTCAATCCTTTGTACAAGGGCCCCGCACTGCCCGCAGGAAGCCCGTCGCGGTCGCTGGTGCCCCATAAAAATGTTGCGCGAAGGGCATGCGTTACATCCCTAACAAAACAGGCAAATGCACGTGCGCTGTGCCAGTGTGCTGCACTGCGCGTACCAAATCATTCAGATGCGCAGTGCGAGGCGTCTAGAATCCACACCGTTTGCCCTGCATCAATAACAGAGAAGGGCTTTCAAGTGCTGGCTGTGAAAAGCGTCGGATTACCCTGCTCTTGCTGCGACTTGGTTTGAGGGAGTCGGCACAATCCCCATAAACCCTCTGCCGGCTCCACTTCAAAATATTCGTCGGACCCGGAAAGGGTAACGACTACACCGGCGGCTCGTTTACGGGGGCAGGACGGCAGAATTGCCGCGGGCGAGCCGTGGAGATGGGCTGCAACGCATCATTGCCGCCAGCGCCAGGTCATCACAGCCGCGTGCTTGGCCTTTACGAGGCAGCCGAATGTGCTACTGGCCAGCACAGTGTAGGCTCCTAACAAGCCGATCACAAGCTCTACTTCGCCTCACGCGCGAGACCCGTGCAATCCCAACGAGGCCGTCGTCAACCACGGCTGGCAGAGCGCTCCTCCCCCCCCTCCACGCGCCTGTGTCACACCGCCATAGGTTCTGCTGCGGCATGACAAAGAGTGGCAGATACATCCCGTGCCTGCTAGCCATGCCTTATCATCCCCTTCTACAACCTAGACTTTCACACGCGTGGTTGCACTGAGACGCTCGCCTTGCCGGCTTTGGTCAAGCACTCCCCAGCTCCGCGGCACCGCGTCTCGTCGCCACTGCCTCGCGGGGGGTGTTTGTAGGCGCCTCCCGCGCGCGCAGCTGACGACCCCGCGGCGGCGGCGGCCGGCGTGTCCGACGAGTCCGACTAATGGCAGCCCAGCGAACACACCGACCGGCGCTGAATGAGTGCGATGATTGCCCGTTATCACGGCCGAGACTGCCGGGCGGGCCAGGAGGACGGACGCTCCCGGCGCGCCAGCCCGGCACCGCCGCCGCCAGGGGCTCCGTCTGTCGGCGGCCGGGCGTGCTCGTCCTGGCCTACTCTCGTCTGGTTCATCCCGGCCTCCTCCTGTCTGGTTCATCCTGGCCTACTCTCCGTCTGGTTCATCCCAGCCTACTCCCGTCTGGCTCATCCCGTCATACTCCCTTCCGGACGTGCTTCATGCTTGCAAGCTGGTGGGCTGAAAGGGGACGCGGAATTTATTTCTGGATGCTCCTCCAGAATAACTCATTTCGATTACTTTGGCGATAAATGGCCATAGATTACGTTAAGCTGGTTATTGCAATGACACTTTATGGTTATCATAGTTTTCAGACCCAAGGACTAGAAAGCATTCCATCGGTCGGATTTCCCGAACGATGGAGTTTGCCGGGCCTCCTGGACGGGATCCAACTTTTCCCTAAGGTTTATAAGTTTGCAGATTACGGACATTCAGGTGGCACATGCTATGAAATCTGCCCTTCACGGCCCGACGACTTTATTCTTGCGCTGACTATTCCGCAGAATTTCATTCCGGGTCTGTTTGAGTTCTCTCAAAGCAAGTAGACAAAAAATTGTCCGTGGCGCGGTTTGTTCGACCTAGTTGCAAAACATCGCCACACTAACGTCACACGGCACTGACACCCCTTGCCTCGAACTGCAAGCCTTAAGCCGAGCTGACGCCCAAACGATAGCGCCCCTACTAGCATCAGAACGTGCTGCCACAACGCGAACCCCGCGGAGCCGGCGCCAGGCTCAAGCTTCCTTCCAATCTCCAACCCATGCGTCCCTCTCTGGGCTTCTCAATACGTGAGTCAGCGTTTTTTTGGCCGCTTTTTACCGTCCCACCGTCTCGTTAGCTGGGGCGGGGCAGACCGGGCAGGCATCACACGGCCCGCGTCGGCGATGCTGGCTGCAACAGAGCGCCGTCGAACCCCGGGCTCCAGCCTGTCCTGTCTCCGCCTTCTGCAGTCGACGGCGGTGTCGGTGGGCCCTTGCCAGCGTTGCGACTGCTTGCACGTATGACGCGCACGCATGATCTTGTACCTGAGTGGCGTCGCGCGCAGAGGTACCCAGCACTGCCACTGCAGTGCCAAAGCAAATGTCGCCCTCTATCATTGTCACGGGCTAACATCGGACGATTTATGCTGAACCGTTTCCATGCGGCGTGAATACATATTTCTCGCAGGGCTGCGAGCAGAAGCTGCTGCATCGCCACCACTTGTTAACGACGCCCGCGAAACCTTTTTGAGGCTCACGCCCACCCCGCGCCGCGACCCTCCACATCGCGGCAAAATTTTCGTCCCGGATTTACTCGGTCATTCGATAAGGCACGGCACCGGTGAGTTGGTGGCCTCATTTCCTGCCGGCGGCGGCGCGGACCGAGTCGTCTCCGAGGGAGAGGGGGAAGGGAGGGGGCGTCCTCTGGCTCTGGCCGCCCGTTCGGACGGCGGAACGCCCCCGACAGCAGCCAGCTAATCAACTAAAACGAGCCGCGTCCTGGACTGGCCATCTTCCCTCAGAGGGTGACGGGAGCGGGTAGGGGGGGGGGGGGCGCACGACTGACCGGAGCCTCCTGATCAGGCAGAGCCTGGGACCCGAGCGCCTCGCGCACCAGGACTCGGAGCATCAAAGCCCTCCCATAGGGCGATCTAGTTGTTCATTTGATTGGAATCAAAGTAAGAAGGGACGCGACACACCACTCCAAGAACTTCTGTGGCCCCTCTTCGTTAATCGAGTTGGCCCAGTTTCTTGTGCTCGCGCACAAGGACCCATTCGTCCCGAATCACAGCCGGCGCTATTGGAAATCGGGCGAGCTTTTGTCATCCCGGACAACCAACAATTCAGTGCGACCAAACCATTCCTGGAACCCAGTTCCACAAACGCCTCTTGTCACTGAAAAGGAAATCAGATCCCATAAAGTTTTTTTGTCTGCCTGGTGGACTGACGATGCCTCAGCGAGCTTGACGGCCGGACGTGTAACTGCTTGACGGCCGGACGAGTAACTGCTTGACGGCCGGACGTGTAACTGCTTGACGGCCGGACGTGTGACTGTTTTAGGGCGTCGCGTCCAACAAAACAATCTTCAGCGATTCTCTCCACCCTTCCGACGATTCGTCGGCAGGCAGCAGGCAGGGAGTTGCGGGCTAGTCACCGTCTTGATTAAATTGCGGTAAAAGTGGCATCAATCTTCTTTGCAGGCCGCGGCACGCAGCGAGACTGTAGAGGACATAGAAGCGTGCAGATCCGCAGCTCAAAATCACGGTCACTCGTCGTTTGGAGAAGGATCAGGCAAAACTACCTGTTGGCGTCAGGTTTACAATCACGCGCGTGCATAGTACTGTTTGAGAAAAACCCACACGCCTCGGCCTGCCGCACTTCTTGTCCGAGCTGAATGATGGAGAATGCATCCCTAATAAGTCAGATCATACCGTTGTGTGCCCACCAACATCAGCCACATGACCTGCTGCCGACCTTGTGACCTTTCAGAGCCGCGGCTGCCACCTCGTGGTTAGGCTGTTCAACAGCGGCAGAAGATGGGGAACGCATCCGCCGCAGACCGGGGGTTGCTGATGGTTGTTTTGAAGCCCTGACCGGTGCAACAAATTGCTTACAGCCTCGCTGTAAGTAGTTTGCTGGCCAGATTAGACCCTCCTCAGAAGCGTGGTAATTAGAGCGCCTCGTAAACCGAGAAAGTGCTGCTGCCTGCTGCATCGCTACCTGGTTAGAATAACATAGACGCATGCGTCGTTTCTCATCGCCACTGCAAGTGCAGTGGGACACTGGGAATTCTCAATCTCGCAGGAATCAGACAATCCCTCGCTAGCCGCTGTTATATCTTGTTCACCAACGACAAAACCAAGCGTTTGAAAACGACTTCGTTTCACAGCGGATGCTGGGTCAAAGTGAGCCTATCAATTCACAGAAGCCTAGCACGATGCTTACACCACACTCGGATGACTCAAGGGTTTCAGGTGATCAAACACAAAGCGGTTGTTTGCACAGCAACGGCCACACACTTGAAACTGACAGTTGACAGCCACTCGTACGTGGCCATGCAGGCGCCAGGCGCGAAGGAAGCCAACCACACGAAAGATATCCAAACGATACAGGCGCAGTCTTGCAGATTGCGTGCGCGCATTATGAGACACGGCAGAGAGCACTTTCAAGGCACGAATGGGAGGCAGTTCAGCAGCATGGCCCAGATTCCTGCGCGCATTTCAGTCCGTCATTCCTGTCATGGCGCACCTTGCGAAAAGTTTCCTCGAACAAAGGCCAAAACCGCTATTACATCGTAGCAGGAAACCTAGGGAATGTGCCGCTAGATTTATCACTGATAAAACTACCACGGCAACTGGCTTGAAGCTGGAGCTAGCCAGCCAAGTGATGGAAATGCGTCCATGAATGAATGAAATTTACACGAATGAAAATGACAAGAGGCTCCAAACTGGTGTTGACTATTTCAATTATATTTTCATACTGAATATTGAGCAATACTCCGCAACAAAGACTAGAACCCCGTTCCATATTGTAAGTGGAAGTGCGTGCACTGCACACAAAGGCTACATGACAGTGGAAAGAACTAGATTGGAAAGCAGGGGTGCCATTTTCTTAAACCGGTTGGTGAGGCTCAACCAAAAAGACTAACCTAGCCTACTCCCAAAACCTTATGTCTCCCAGGATTTCGGCCACCTTAATTCGCGTTACCGATGTTAAGCTGAAAAAACTATTTCGTGCCTCGCATATTGGAAATTGATTTTCTGCAGAGGAATGACTTCCCTTTGAAATAACTGAGTTGCCTTTTTGTGAAAAGCTTAGAATAGGGTGTAATTCACAGCAAAATATTTCAGCAAATGTTGGTGAGGGATCACCCACGACTACCGGCGTCGCTAAACGTGTTGGATAACCATCATAGCCACGATTATGTGCTAAATACACCTGCCACCGCTTAGAAAAACATGCGTTAACTTTTATCTGGGCCACCCTGTACCTTTAAAGCTGCCGCATATTGCATTCATTTGTTCATTATCCCGATCCATGCGTTATCATTTGAAAACTTGCCAAACGTTTGCAGACTGGCTTAACATATCAATGATCTAGCATGACAAAATATTGGGTACCTGCAGGATACTATTTGGTAAGGAATGAACATGAGACCAATAGCCCAGCCCCAACCAACAGCTCAGGTAATTGCTCTGTGTTTATTTGACCCAGAATTCCCTCTTTGCCACATGCATCCAAGGCAGTAGTGGGGAGGTGCTCAGGCCCCGGAGGTAAATAAAGTTACGCCTCTAGTAGAAATTCTACCACTCCGGCTTCCATGCAATGCGGGCGCACGCCTCCCCCACGAGGTCCACCTTAGCGCAGCAAGCAAATGGGCGCACTAAGTTGACCTCAGCAAGTGTGTGTGTGAAACGCCCGTCATTCCTTCACCCTCACGGATTCACACCCTCTGCGCCTCCTTTAACCCACCGAACCGGAGCGGCCAGCAGTGTCGGCGGGATCGCGCCTGGCTGAGACGGAGACACCTTCTGGGCAGGCCTTGACCGCCCACCGCTAACTCACCGAACGCCTCCAGGATGGTGTTGGCCTCGAGGATCTGCTGCTCGACCCAGGTGCTGACGCCGGAGGTGACCGAGCAGAGGTACTGCAGGATGAACTTGGTGGTCTCCGTTTTACCGGCGCCGCTCTCGCCCGAGATCACGCACGACTGCCGCCGGCGAAGGTCACGGGTCAGCCCGAGCGGAGCGCATCGCACGCGAATGTGGAGGACGCAAGGAGCTACGATGTGGTTGGGAGTGCTAGGAACAACAGGTGGCTTCAGACGATGGTAATTATCACGCACTGCGGGGTTAGGGAGATGGCCAGGTTTTGGTATGGGTGAAGTGACTCAAGAAGCCTCCAATATGTGAAAAATGGTAACTTGGTGATGTACAAGACCGATTACAGTCCAGCGAACGCCAGACACGAGACCCAGCCAAACGGACCGTTCGCCTGTCACACAGCTGGATGCGTTCATACCTGGTTGCCGTCGCCCCTCTTCAGAGCCGTGTACGCTGCCTCCGCCAGCGCGTAGATGTGCGGCTCCATGGAGCCCAGCTTCCGCCCGCGGTACGAGAAGATGGCGTCCTGCAACGGCATCCGTCGGTGAGCAGACGACGACACTCAAACTGGCGCACGTGAGACGACCGCAGCCCGTGAAGCGCTAACCAGCCGCACAAAGACGGAAATGACCAAACGCAAGCGAGCATACATGCGCAGGGGCCCAGTCATTTACAACGGATACCAACGGAATGGAGAGTGGGTCACGCGGTCGGGGTGTGTTTTGATGATGCAGCGGGGCATGCCGACTTTCCAGTCACGCGTCGGCGTGAGTTGCGGCGCTCGTGGAGCGCATGCGCGTTCGGAAGGCAAACAGCACGACGCAAACGTTCACTCCATGAATTCATTCAACCGGCTGACTACACAAACGATTGGCCTGGCTCAGAACGCTCAACATTGAGCAAAACAACAACGACGCTTCAACATCTGAGCGCACGGCGCCCGCGCATGCTCATGGCTCACCTGGCCGTAGATGCTGAGCTCTCGGTACGGGTTCACTGCTACTAAAATTGTTCCGGTGTACGTCTGCAAGTTTCTGTCAAGGAATTTCCCCAGGGCCGAGTTGGCGACAACATCGTTCGCGACGGGACAGAAGATGGACACAGCCTTCGGCGCAGCGAAGGGGCGTAAACATGATGCTGTTGGGAAATGCAGCGGCGCCAGTCGGCAACGCGCTTCAACCCCCTGGACGACAACTGTTGCGTCTGATATACATCCCCAGCGCGCCGGCACCGTCGCGTCGCTCCCCAAGGAACTGCAGCCGAGTCGATAGACTCGGCCATGAAATTCGGGACGACAGCGCCCAATTAATTCAGAGCCATTGGAATCAGATTAAAGTTCTGGGTGGCTGGCGGCTGGCGACTGGCGATCCGCCGCGAGCGCTCTAAAGCACCGCTGGATGACGCTCGTGCCACGCCCACCCGGCAGCGTTCGAGACGTGTCTGGTGGCGTGTCATGCGACGGGAACGACGGCCGAGCGAGGACCGACGAAGGCGCGAGGGCCCTCGACCGCGCGGGGACCGACGGCCGCGCGGGACCGACGACCGCGCGGGGACCGACGACCGCGCGAGGACCGACGACCGCGCGAAGACCGACGACGCGCGAGGACCGACGACCGCGCGAGGACCGACGACGGCGCGAGGACCGACGACGGCACGAGGACCGACGACGGCGCGAGGACCGACGACGGCACGAGGACCGACGACCGCGCGAGGACCGACGACGGCACGAGGACCGACGACCGCGCGGGGACCGACGACCGCGCGGGACCGACGACGGCGCGAGGACCGACGACCGCGCGGGGACCGACGACCGCGCGGGGACCGACGACCGCGCGAGGACCGACGACGCGCGAGGACCGACGACGGCGCGAGGCCGGACGACCCGCCGACCGACGACGACGCGCGAGGACCGACGACCGCGCGAGGACCGACGACCCCGCCGGGGTCAGCTGCTCGTCATGGGGTGCGTGCAGCAGTGGCGGCGGCCGGCCCTCTAGTCAGTGGCGAGGTATGCCGCCACTGACTAGCACGTGTGCTCAAAAGCATCATAGCTTCAATTTCACAAAAGC
>NW_023596136.1:45760911-45902035 GCF_011947565.3 Pollicipes pollicipes
GTGATGCCATCGTTTGATATGCCACTTCCCCTGCTCACGGCTGATCACCTGCCAAGCACATCTCTCAAAAACGTCGCTGCATATTTTCGTTCGTTCATTTACGGTCGCTCTGTGAATTGATGTCCCCCAAGTCTTAACTGACAGCTGGTATGTTACGTGACTGCGCATGCAACAAAAAATCCAAGTATGCTTTGTCGAGAGACCAAACCGGTAAGTCTTGCATGCGGGGAGGTGATAACGCATTCAGGTTATTGCTTTGCCTCGGTGCTGCTCCGCACACAGTGCAGGACACACTGCTCTTGGTGTCTGTCAAAGCAATAGACTTTTCCGTCCACCATCGTGAGGTAAACCTCCTGATGAATTTCAACACGAATGCCACCTGGAGTAGTCAAGATCGCCGAATTTAACCGGCCGATCTCAGCTTCGATCTCCCTGCTCTCTTCTCCTGATAGTTCTATCTGCAGCCTCGTGGATGTGTTTAATGCACAGAGGTCTGAACAACCTTCTTAATAAGGGCACACTTTTCTGCCAAAGCAATGAGTTGTCGGTAGAGAGTCTCAAAGGTACAACTGTTGTGCAAAACAGGCTTTCCCCCATCATTCCTGCATCCTCCCCACTGACTGCCTGCTTGTACACTGATTGGGATGTGGCTTCATCGGATCACCACTTGACTTCGAGAACACCACGGATGGTCTGTGTGCTGGGTCCCGGCTGGTCAATCGCTCGATCCAACGTCACCAGGATGTCATGTGCTTCCACCAGCCGGCGAATGGTGTGGTTGAGCAGTGCTTGCCGAGTCGCTTGAGCACTGGTGCCGCCGAAAGTCATTGTTGCGGTCAGCAGCTAACAGTCATGTTTCGCCGATTGCACTTTGTGGTATGCGGGGAAGATATCTTGTCTTCATACGTCATGTGCTGTGTTCCATGCCAGTTTGAAATCATTCACTTCAAGTCACTGGCCACACACGCAGCAGCAAACCTCTGGTCAGTGACGCACGTGTAACTGGTGGACGGTGGGCGGATTCACTCAGCGCATGTCGCATCTTCTTTGGGCCGACGGGCGATGCCTTGGTTTCTTTCAGCACGTGGGGCAGATCGGCTGTTCCTTCGGCACGCACCATCTGTTTAGCTGCATTTACGAGGTTTTGAGCATAGCGGTCCCTCGCTAGTAGTTTAGAGACCCGTTACTTGGCTTTTTCGTTCAGCTCGACATAGGGCAATGCTGGGCGTCCGCGTGACCTCCGTGACCGCCGTCCGTCATCAGCTGAGCCGGTGTGATACTGATCCCGTGAATCAGTGCCACGATGTCAACCGTAAAACGACACGCTTTTAGCCAGCACCTTGCTCTTACGGCGCCCATATTTGTTCCATTTGCTTGCGTGTCTCAAACAAAATTAGGTGAGGCGTGATGTAGCTGTTCCTCACCTTCACCTTAGCTCGACTTCACATCCTACCTATGCTAAGTTTCTTCCCAGCTCAACTAAACGCAGCTTGCTGTTTTCTCTCGCTTTGGCAGAAGACCATCTTTCACTATTGTGTCAAAGACGGCTACCTTGCTAAGTCGCACTTCCATGTTGCGCACTTGACAGTCAGAAAATTACCGTTGTCCACGCTCAAGTGTAGCAAGCGAGCTGAACATCTCTCACAGTCCCTCGGAATACCTCCATTTGATGATGCTTGACCAAGCACTAAGCCTGATGCCCCTCGTCCCTTTTTAAGCTTGGTGCGACCACCGCATCTTCCCTCCCAGAAGGTGTCAATGTCAGCCCCCTCCGCCAGCCAGCCCAGGCAAACAGGGCTCCGCTGCCGGCCTGCCGCCGCCGCGCCCGCGCCGGGCCGGCCGGCCGGCGGGACGCGGGCTTACTGAACCTTTATATTTTTCCGTACCTGTCCTGCTGCCATAACGATTGTTGGAAACCGTTACTGACACCTTGGAGAGTGTTTCGAACACAGTCAAAAGTGTGCACTGATACAGGCTTTGTTGTTGGTCTTCATAATTACCAAGTTCTGATAATATTTATAACGCGCGCAAGTGTTTCAAGACCATGTATTATTTCCACTCCAGATACCATTCGGAACAATTTCAGTGTCATTATCGATAAAGCACAACCTAGCGTTCCTTTTGACACCAAACTATTTTGGTCTTTTTATATTCATTGCCCAAGAATATGCGACAAGCATTCTGTCGATTTATGGCAGAACAGAGGCGTCGGGTGACCACAAGTTCCAGCCTCACACTCATGTCAAACAAATACAAGGGGGCTAAGGTAGTTCCGGGGGGGGGGGGGTGATTTCGCGTTGTCTGATTACTTCGGCGATAGAAAAAATCAAAAGCAGACGGTCTCCCAGCGTGTCAGGAATGGAGGCTTCGGCCGCGTTTGAAGCCGAATAAGCACAGTGTGCGTCAGCTGGTCCTCATGCCCTGCAGGCTTGAGCCAGGCGCTGGGCGCTCGCTCGGCGCCCGCGCCCCGCGGCCACCGGCCTTGGCGGTACCCCGCCCCCGGAGACGCCGGCCGTTGACCGGGCGTTGACCCCGGGACGGACCGGTACGAGTGCGGTTCCTGCGGATCAGGGGTCGGTCAGCCTGACGTGTTTTCGGGTCCAAAACTGCCCTGGTTCGTTGAGCGGGCTTCCCACCAGCTGTTAATTTCCATGGGCGCAAAGCCATAAGTGCGTCCATTTCCATAACTTATGTCCATTTGATATCAGATTTCACAGTCGTAAACCCATTATAGAAGCGCATGTTTTCCCTCATCTTTACTGCCGCATGTACTGTACTTGCGCTTGTACTGTCTACTTGTCTGGACCGCATGGTCATTGCCTGCGATCTCAGCAAACGGTGACTTTGGCGGCCTGCGTCACCTCGTGAGCGCTTGGCAGGAATCACATTTCGTCGGTCTTGGAGTCGCTGGACTGATGAGGTATGAGTGACCTTGGTACACATGGTAGCCACATTGGCGTCCTCGGGGCCCTAAATGTCCGCCCCATTTGTGCTCCGACGGGGCTCAATACGACCTTGAAGTGCCCCAAAGGCTTCGAAAAGGCGTTATGATCGGCCGAACGCAGTTTCTGTGGCACAAAACGCAGCAAAATTGGACGTTTTTGGACCCCTAGTCGTCCACGAACAGTCGCAAGCAAAAGTAATGTGTTCATGAACAGACAAAAATAATCGTTCGTCGATTGACAGGGTGATGACTGGGAACCTTTTAACGTCCATTGCGCTGTCCAGATGCCCTATGCTGCAGTTTGGGCCCTATATGTCTACTTACCGGGTTGATCCGACTGATAAGGAACCCTCCGCGTTGCACTTCATTTTCTTCTTTATTCGGAGACCCCTACGTTCTTGCCGGGGCAGTAGTGCAGGTAGCGAGGGGGCACAGGGGGCACGTTCCTATTCCCGTCAAGTCCCCAGTGCCCAGGAAAGTAAGGACCTGATTCGAGGGCCAGCAGGCCCCAATGACTTGCCGAATATTGCATTAAAAGGCCCGGCTCGCAGCGTCGGACCCTCGAATGCCTGTCTGAGGCTCTTTGCAACGATCGGAGGCCCCCTGAGTCGATGAGGCCGCTATGTCGGCCAGGTAGCACCAGTGCTGAACAGTGGGCTGGCTCTGCGTCGGTCTGGACCTGAGGACCCAATTCTAAAAAAATATCAAGGCCTTGTCCCGCGATTTACGTTGGTTGGTCAATGGAGGAGGAAGGGGAGGGGGTGACACCGGTTTGACCAGGGACCCACAGAGCCTGACCGGGGGCCCTTTGTTAGCAAGGGACCCCGGGTCGGCCAGGACGGTGTTCGAGGGGCTCAAAGAGGGACCCGAGAAAACATTCGAAACTGACATTCAAAAGGCCCGATTGGAAGGCTGAAAGGCCCGAAAGGTCCAAATGGCTGGTTGAAGATCATATCAAGATCAAGATCAGGTACCGGTCCGTAGGACTGTAACTTACAATGTCAGTAAGATGGCCCTTTAAGCCGACTGAAATCCGCATGGGTGGTGCGGGGCTCTAGTTCGGCCAGAGTACACCGGCACCAACAGTTGGCCCGGTGTCGCTTGCCGTGTCGCTTGTGTCGGTGTCGCCAACCGTGGTGACACGCTTCGCAAGGTGGAGCGAGGCCAGGGCCCGTAATTTGTAGTGATCGGGGAGCGTGAACAGAATGAGGGGCTCCGGTGTCCGCCAGGGGCCCACAGTGCCGTGGAGGGCCCTCCATCGGCAAATCGCCCCAAGTCGGCCAAAGTCCGTATTTCGGCCCAAAGAAATATCGAACTGGCGGTCCCCACCCATTCCAGCCGAGGAGTAGTTAAGCCGAACTGGAGCCTCTGCGCCAATCATTGGATCACGTGCAGCATTAAGGATTTGGTTTGGGTCAATAAGGATTTTGCGACGACTGGGGCCAACTAGTCGGTTCAGAAGGCCGCCCGCGTCAAGGTGGGGGCCAGTGTATGGTGCCTCTCTCAACGGTCTCCGATTCGACCGAGAGATTCCGCCTCTGGGTCCCCAGAATGGCAGCCGGTAGGCACCCCACGCTGTAACAGAATGGTGTTTCAGTCCTCGGCTGAGAACGATGATGTGCCCCCAAGTGTACTGCGACTCCCTAGGCTCCTTCTTGTCAGATACTTTTCACCTACCCCAAGCATCTTCTTAAAGCCTTTCTTGTGAGATAACGCGTCCCCTAGCATTGACTTTCCCAGAAAAAGTAAGGGGTCTCATTGGCGTTTTCAAGCGGGTCAAAATAAGACCAGAAATAAAAATGCAGCTAATGTTCACCCGAGATCAGCCATCTATTCGCAAAATTAACTACCAAAGCTTCTCACGTTAAAGGGGTTGGGACTGTGTGCTCGTATTCTTCGAAGAAAGAACAGCTCTAGCCGTGTCTCACTTTCTGTAAAACTAGATAAAACAGTAGCAATAGCTTTATGCCTCGGAGAAAAAGCAACACAAATGTGTGGAAATTCCACCAGGAAAACAGGAATATCCTGTTTTTGTTTCGATGAAGTCATGTTGCCGAAATATCACCCCCAACTATATTTCCATTCTCCTGGTTTTTCTCCAGGTTTCTACTGTCTTATCTATGCGAATAGTGTACCTCGATAATACCTTGAGCAGCTTACGTAATTCTGTAAAACTGTACGACATTGGCCGCCGCAGAAAACACCGGTGGCGGCGACGGGCGCTCGAGAGCGACCGTCGTGAAATGATGCTTCCCAGAGTTTTTCAAAAAATGATAACATCGTGAAAGATTGAATTGCGCCGTTAAGTTGACCGTTAAAACTTTGGGGTCGTCCTCTCAACGGATAAGTAGTTCGGGCAATACGTAATAAAGATATTCGGTCTTTTTTCTTCTGGCTTCACCACCAGATTCCAAGCAGCAGTGTGCGGGGCTATAGATGCTAATCCCTTCCTTTCATCAATCTTAAGGTTAAATGAAGCATGTTTTATAAAATTTGCGATCGCCCGTGATGCCTGGGGCTAAACTGGGTGTGGAAAGTGGAATGCGCGCGCCAGATTCAACGCATGAAGCTGTTTGTTTTTTCCAACCTTGTTTTCCATGTTTGCTGAAACGCTGTATATTGTCACTTTGTGTCGGGCTATCTTATGAACTTCGGGCTATCTTATGAACTGTATCCGTTACATCAGGTTATCTTATCACATATATCCGTTTTCACGAGATAGGCTTAACACTAGTCGATAATTCTCGCCGAAGTTGATCCACAAAACATAATAGTGTTTGAATGCAAAAAAGCTGAGATTTATACCGCCGGATGGTCGGCACTGAATAGAGGGCGGTGTGATAGGCGGCTTATCCTATACCGGCCGACGGAGACTGGCTTTTTAACAATTGGAAGACATCTTGAAAAGCTTGATAACATGCTATCTTATTCCAAATTACCCGCCGGCTCACTAAGTTCTACAGCTGACGAAACCACTGCAATGGGCATGCAGCATATCGTGGCCGCTTTTATGAATGCGACGCTTGTCGGGTAACTGCTCAAAAGCTTCCCGATCGCGCCGCCAGGTGAGGATGGCCGCTCGCACGCTCTCTTCTTGGCGCGACGCGCACCCTGCAGTCGGTTCTGCGCAGCTGGGACGCCCCGGTGGTCATGGGTCGGGTCCTGCCCAGCACCGCTGGAGGTGTGCGTCGTGGTGGTCGTGATCTTCCTGCTGCTGCTCGTGACACAGCGCCCGACGACGCTGCCACCAGCGGAGCTGGGCGGAGGCCGGCGGCGGTGGGAAACAGTGCCAGCGTGTCGTGCGTACGGGGCCAGATGCGCCACTCGTGGGAGCAGCCTGAGGATGCGCCACTCGTGGGCAGACCTCTGCAGGAAGCGGGCCAGTGGACGCCGTACAGTGCTCGACGTGCGTTGCAGCGCCTGGCTCAGCGCCGCGGACCGGGACGCCAGGGTGGTCCTCGTCGGCGAACAGCCGCGTGCGTATCTTGCACATGAACATGAAGGAGCGCATTGCGGCTCACCGACTTCCGACGTGACTTCGACCTGAACGGCACGTACCCCACCGAGTGGCGCACCCCCTCGAATAAGACGTTCCCCTGCGCATGCCCGCGACTGAGTGAGAGGACTGCGTGGAAGTGTTCGTGCTTGCCGCGCTGAAGGCCAAAAGACGGTGGCGACGACCTGATCGCCAAAGCGCGCTGCAGTCTCATCAACACGGGCGCTTACCTTCGTAACGGGTTCTGGTGGAGACCATGGTTGGACGAGACGTACGCGCACCGGCCTGGACGAGCTGTGGACGAGTGCTGGGCCGGCCGCTGCCGCCGACCTGTGTGGTCCTGGAAGGCGGCGCCTGGTACGCGGTGCGAATACGCGGCCTGGACAGCGGCCAGCCCACCGCCTGGGTTGGCGCGCTTCGCCGCCGAGCTGGCGGCGCTACAGCCGCGGCTGGCGCGGCTCGCCGCAGCCACGCCTGTGCTCTGGAAGCTGGAACGAGCTGTATATGACGGAAGGCCCTACGCGGCCACAAGTCAGGTCGTCACCGCACATGATGGCGCTGACGGCGGCGGCGCTGTACGAGACGGCGGCGCGCGCGTGCCGCAGCTCGTAGTCTGGTCGTCGAGCGTGACCGAGGCGACGCACTTCTACCATTCGGTCTGTCTGCCGCTTCAGCTGCCACCGGCGGCACACATTTAAAGGTCCGTTACGTCATGAGTGCCTGGACCCGACCCACTGGGCAACACAGTGCGGTGGCAGTTGGCGCAGACTCTACTCGACGTGCTGCTTATGGACGTGATGCCCCCCGTAAACGAGTACTGCTGTTAGCGTATCCAAAAGTGGGCAGGGGGGCCAAAGACGGCACCGCCTGGGGGAAGGGTTGGGGGGGGGGGGGGCCGCCGCGGCGCTCCGCCACCAACAAAATATGCTTGTGACGGAATTTGCTTAATATCAGCGGTTAAATATATTTGGTATCAGCCAGTAGTCACCATAGTCTCAGCCAAAATGTGCCACAGCTCGCACCAATTGCACCACTGGGACGCCTGTGGACAGTCAGATTCCCACGCGCCTTTTGCACGACAAAACGGTCTACTTCTGCCACAACAAAGATGCGTTCCTACCTTGCCAGCCATCTGGTGCTGCTGGTGTTGGCCTACCTGCTCGCAACAGCTGCGAGACTAGCATCACAGTCATCGCCTCGACTCAGACCAACACCATGGTCACCGGCGCTGTCCTGTAGCGACCACCCAGCCCATCAGCCCATCAGCACGCTGGCCTATCCCAAGGTGACCTCGCCCCACGCCCCTGCCACGGTGGCCTTGACCGCGACCGGCCTGCGGCCGTTCGCGCTGCCCGGCACAGCAGGCGCGGTGCCGGCACCAGGCGCCGGGGCTGCAGGGGCGATCAGGCATGGCGGCGCTCTTCTCTGGTGCCTGCCTCTCACCCTGCTAGTGGGACTGATCAACATCCAGTCCCTGCTGCCGAAGATAGTTCTACTACAGCATGACCACCCAAACCGGCTGCATTACGACTTGTGCGTGATCACTGAGACGTGGCTTCGATCCGCCGCTGCGTTCAGGCTGGTCACAGTCCCCGGCTATGCGCTGTACCGTAAGGACTTGCCGGGAGAGGTCAGCTACGGAGGTGCGGCGATTTTTAGCCGCGGTGGCTGCAAGCCACTGTCATCGCACAGCCGGCAGCTGAGTGTCCGGACTGCCCGGTAGAGTTTCTCCGGCTCTGCATGAGATCGGCATCTGGCCCCGCATGAGATCGGAGTCCGGTCCGCATTTCACTGTGGCTGCGGTCTCCCGGCCCCGCACCACGCCGTGGCTGCCCTCCAGGCAGGACTTAAACGAATTAGAGCTGCAATATCGGCGAGTGCTTCTGCAGGGGGTGAAAAGTTCCTGATCTACCGGATATGGTAGGTGACAAGAACTGAGACTTTTGCGAGACAATTTGTGACACAATTTCGAAAATGAAAGCAAATTTCGACGGACTAGAACATATTACATTCAGATGAGTATGGGTGAAACTAAAAAAAAACTTAATATTGGTCTGTGCTCGCTAACGTTTGCAGAGTGAGCATGTGTAGAGCACATGGGTGTCGATATTTCAAAATGGTTGGGGGGACAGAGTTTTGGAAGTCGCTATAAGAGAACAGGTATGAAAAACTTCTCGAGTGTGTCCACTGATGTTCTGGTTTCCGGCTATTCATGACAAGTGTATATATATATATTATATATATATAATATATATATATATATATGCTCCATTATGCATATATATTGATATATGTGTACATATACTACATATATAATATATATAGTTGCATAAACTACGTTCACTTAATATTTTTGTAAGCTCATGTGCGTAGCAACAACAATCACATATGGAAGGCTGGCAGATTGCATGAGTTTCGTATCAACGTGCTTAGAACTACATATCAACTACACACCCTTGTATCAACAGACAGCGTACAACTACAGACTGAAGTCAAAGCTTCAGCAATTGTTTCGATAAAGGCACGTTGCCGAAATATCAACCTTCATATATCTCTATTATCCTGTTTTTCCGAGGAATAAGATTGATACTACCGTCCAATGTACCAGAGAACTTTTTAAGCTGATGGAAAAATGTGCAAAATCTCCATGAGAAACGGCCAAAAACATGAGCACATGACGATAGTTTACTCGGCGAACACTTCCAGCACCACCACCGTCATCGCCCGGTGAGTTGAAGTGCTATATCTGTGTGCTGGGTGGCAATCTCGCACGGCTAGTTTGACAGCACCTCGACGTCACACAAACGCTTTATTACATAATAAAACAATGACATATGGAGAATCATTTTACTAAATCGAGAAATTTTATGATTTAGAGTAATCTTTTTAACTTAAAAAGGTACCAGCACTTCCCTGATTTCATCACATCTGATGCTTGTTTCAATATCTTCAGATGCGGAACGTTTCCTTCAAATCAGTATTATGGGGGGGGGGGGGTCCTCAGGCACTCCGAAAGCATACGAGTGGCATCCCTGAATGAACGCCCTCGTTTGTGTGGGTTTTTCTTATTTTTTACCTCATTTGATCCGACTTAGTTAACATTAAGGAAACCCCTTACCTTTTTTCCGAGCGAGGGGCCCACTGGGAAGAATACCAGGGGCACATTATGTTTTCGGTTAGAGGCTGAAGTATTATATAAAATATATATAAAAGCTATATAATATATATATATATATATATATATATGAATATATATACAAAAGCTGAAGCCCCCGTCCCAGCCCGGGGTGCCTACCGACTGCCTTTCTGGTGAAACAGGGGCCGTATGTATGGGGCTGTATGAGGCTTTCTGGCGAAACTGCATGTACGTCGGTGGCCTGACTGACACCGGAGGCTCTCTGACCCGGAAATTTGGGCCTGGATCGACGCAGGGATTTCATTGACGGAAGACATATCCCTTATCGACGCAGATGTGCAATAATTGGTACAGATACTCCAGTTCAGCAAAACGGGCCTCCGGCTGAAATGGGGTGGTGAGCTGAAATGAAACCCCTGGCTGATTGAAACATGTACCTGACCTTCTTTTGTCTCATTGTGGATTCCCATCGTAAATAATTATACCCGCGTTCATTGCCAGAGACCCCCGACCAACGCAAGAGGCACTCCAGCATTCTGTGTCCAGTCTCTGCCCCCGTTCAGCAAATATTATCCTGACCGACTCGGAGCACCTTACCAGCACATAATCCTCTGTTAGGCACTGTGGGCCCCCGACTGACGCAAGGGCCCATTGTCTGAGGGGTCCCGACCGATGTAAAACATGGGTCCCAGCCTTGTCCCTGCTTGGGAAATGGGCTACCAGCGCTCAGACTGACGCGGAGCCCACTGCTCGCTGCTGGTGGTCTCTGACCAAACAGAGGCCCTCATCGTCCTGGGGTGTCCCCAAACGATGCATCAGACTGACTAACATTTCAAGGCCCGGTCCGGCGGACCCGGGTTCTTAATATGACGCACAGCGACCTTTTTGTACCTTTCAATCAGGTACTTGATCGAAGGCCTTTCTGCTGGCCCGCTCGAACGCTGCCCCAGGCCAATTTTGGGCTCGTTGCCATACTGTGTCCCTGTTGTGCACTGTGGTCCTCAGGTCGATACAGGGGCCTTTCATTGTCTGAGGGGTCCCGACCGATGTAAAACGTGAGCCCCAACTTGTCCCTGCTTGGAAAATGAGCCCTGAATCCTAGACACGACGTTTGAGTAATCTGATGGCGAGTCCGTTACGTGTCACGGTCGTTAACCACCGACCGCAACGATGTAGTTTCACAAAATAAGTTAGGGAGCTGAGCGGGAAAGCCCTGCCTTTAAGTATACTTAGAATAGGTCTCTTGCCCATTTAACCCACCTTCCTCTCAACGTCATGGATTTGATTCACACTCAATTAAGTAGGAAAGTGCAAAGTTGCCCTTATACGTTTCTTTTGCCCCACCTCAGCGTAAAATGTTGTCGCGCATCATTATCATTTTGTTTGGGTCGATCGTCGAAACTATGTTTCGGTAATGGACCAAGGTTCGACGTTATCTGGCTTCAGACGTCTTTGGACGTGTACTGCTTTGGGAGTGAAGAGCGTAAGCTGATGTGCGCGACTTTTAAAGGACGCCAGGGAAACCCCCGGCCGGTGGCCGTAAGGCAGGCTGCACACAGCAACGCAGCTCTCGCGTTTTGGCATGTCCGACACGGTTAATGCTGTCTTAGTGGTCACTGTCTGACGACCGCCGCCATCGGTTTAGTCGGGTGGTGTCGATCGTCAAGCTTCCAAAACTGTTTCATCAAATATTCCCGTCGGGTTGGGGGTTGTCATATTTCAAGGGTTCTTTCAAATGATGCCGGCTAACAATTTGTCCATGTTTCTGGGTGCCAGTATTTGGCCGGTTGGCTTTCGCTTTCCGATAAAACATCGAATCGTATCGTGGCAAAATACCGCAACTTGTTGCAGCCTGTAAATGTTTAAGCATCATTGAATAATGCCAAAAACACTCAGACAACAGCACAAAACGATATTAGAGTCAACAAGGCACATTAATCGTGTAATTAAAGGCATGTATCATGCAAGAAAAAAGAAAATACTCAAGTAGGGGAAAACAGGGCAAATGAGGCACCCTGGTAAAACGGGCACCCCGATTTCGGCTGTTAGAGATGGCGCCATCGGAAATCAATCGTTTAAATTAAAGCTTCTCTGACAGGGGACGGAAATAACGTGCACCGGGCCTTTCTGTCGGCGGCCGTCGTTGTAGGAGGCGTGAGTTTTCGCTTTCCATTTTTTGCTATTATTTTCGTGGTGATTTGAACGTTGTTTATTCTACGAGTATATTCCATTATTTCTACGTATTTAAATTTATTCTACGTGAATTCAAAGCTGCCGCGCTTTGATGGTGTATACATGCAGATCCTTTCTGAGTAATTGTGAATTTTTCGGGTCAGTTTTCGTTGCGTGTCGAATCATGTTGTGCTGTTGGCGTCCATGGGGCAGAATGGTTGGCACAAAATGGGCACTCGGGGGAGCGTAGGACACAAAAGATCCGTTTTGCCCCACCTGAAATACGATTATTGCAAGGAAGCTTAAGCTTAAATAAGCCATGAACACAATGTTTCAATGGTAGTAGCAGGCACATGAGTAGAGCCCGAAACAAGTGAATCAATCCTGTTTCAGTTGTATGATTAAATAGTGGGTCGAACTACTGCGTCAAACTTGGAATGTGCGGCCTTGCGATTTGTCGTTTATAATCTATTTAAGATGCGCGTGTGATGGGCCTATATTAATCGTTCCTTTTAGGCCTCATATATTGTAATTATGTTGTTTAACAAAGCTTATTTGTTAAAATAAGAATTGTATGTACCTAGCTGTGATGACTTGATTTAGTATCACGCATTTGCCCATCTGATAGCCCCTATAACTTACTTGTTAGTCAGCAAACAAGCAACGACTTTCGACCAACCCGCTATGAAAAAACATCTTAAAAACATCTTAACTTAGGCTATGGAAAAGGTTAAAACATTTTTGGTCACTGTCGCATAAAACTCACAGTACATTTCGTACTTTTCCGTGCATTTTAAGGGCGTCTTTGCAGGCACAGGCACTGGCGCAGGAACTGACACATAGGTATCTGTCTGACAGAAGTGGCGTAAAAAATAAATGTAAGTTTTCTTTTCTCTGTTTATGGGCAAGATCCAGCAAACTTGTAGTAAGTTTTGATGTTTATTTATCATGTTATGCCCAGAAACGCTGCTAACTCCAATAAGTGGGAAAAAGCCTCACATACTCTTAAAACATATACGATTCAGTGTTTTGCTTTTAAATCATTAAAAAGCTCAACTGTTTCTTGTTCCTTAAACATTAGGACGGACCTGTTGTATAGTATTTCATAGGTGTTTTATCATATCGCCCTTAATATTAGACGTCACTAATTTAACACAAGAAATGAAATGCCCTATTACCAACTGGTTATAGGCATGCAGTTAGTCATTTCACTTTGACAATTGTACTTAATTTTCATAGCAGATAAACGGTTTCCTAGTTTATAAAAAGGAGTATAGGTACACTGAAGCGTCCAGGGAGGGATGGATGGGGGGGGGGCCTTAAGGGGAAAATGGCCCTACCAAATCCGTTCAACGTTTACGCTGACGTTCTTTTTTTAGAGGAACTACTTCGCCAGACTAAGAATGGTTTGAAATTACAAGAGAAAAACCGATCTGCAATCCTGGAAGCAGGATACGATGGCAAAGGCCATCGAAGCAGTCAATGTGGGAAAAATGTCCACCAAAGAAGCGGCAGGCCGCTTTCTGGTCCCGAAGTTTCTGTTTCTGGTCTCGACAGGCGGCTGATAAAGGCACGGGTAATGTCAATAACAGAGGCCACAGAGAAGGTCCCTGGGTCGACACGAACCTGTTTTCACGGAAGCTCAGGAGTGAGATTTGGTACAGCACATAATGGAGCTCCAAAACCGGATGTTCGGAATAACGCTGACTGGCCTCAAGAAGCTCGCATATGAGTTCGCAAACAGAGACAAAATTACTCACCCATTCAACACGGTGACGAAGATGGCAGGGGAGGCGTGGATACGGTGCTTCCGCAAGAGGAACCCCACGGTCTCACTAAGGACACCAGAAGCCACAAGCGTTGTTCGCGCCGCGGCGTTCAACTCAGTCAATGTCAACGCGTTCTTCACAACCTTGAGTCGCAGATGGATTCTGCCCAGTTCGGTACCACACGCATCTACAACATGGATGAAACGGGATTCAACACGGCCGCAACAAAACAAGGGAAGGCGCTGGCGAGGAAAGGGTGCAAGTAGGTCGGCCAACTGACATCTGCGGAACGAGGCACGCTGGTTACCGGGGTGATGTGTATCAACGCTGCGGGGAGCTACATACCTCCAGGTGCGATATTCCCAAGAAAGAGGGCCAACCAGCAGTTGGAGAAAGGTCTTCCCCCAGGTAGCCTGGTGCGGTACCATGAGTCTGGCAGGATGCAGAAAGAGCTGTTCGTGAAATGGCTTGACCATTTCATACAGCACGCGAAGCCCTCGAAACAGGATCCAGTCCTTCTCATACTGGATGGACATGCCAGCCACACCAAGGGCATCACAGCCATCCTACTGTGCAGGGAAGCAGGTGTGGTGATGTTCACCATTCCTCCGCACACCTCACAACCGCCTTACACACCACTGGACCGGACGTTCATGCTTCCCGTCAGCACCTTCTTCTTCCAAGGTCAGAGTACGTGGCTCTGAAACAACCCTGATAAAGTCATCACACTGTATGATATGGAGGAGCTGATTGGGTCAGCCTACGTGCAGGCGGCAACAGTGAAGACGGCGTTGAAGAGCTTCGAAGTCACGGGGATCTTTCCCACAAACCGCCATGCGTTTGGCGAAGAAGACTTCGCGGCGGCAGAAACAACGAGCATCTCGCTGGCCGGCACCGCAGACGCACCAGTGGGTCTCAACTCAGCAGCAGCTCCCCTGCTAATGTCTGGTGTAACGTGTAAGGCGTGTAAGTGTGCAACCACGGCAGTGCGTGTACTGCGGCAGTGCTGCGCCAATTGTCAACGCGTCAGCCCGCATTAACCTGTATGCTAATTATTAGATAAGTCCGAATGCAATTACTCATAGCCATCGATGCCTTTTGCAAAGGTTGCAGCATAGCGCGCCTCTGCCGCTGCTTCATGCGGGCCGGGTGTTGTTGTCAATGCGCATTAGTGTTGCATAACGCGGAAGGTTCTAGAACGCCCCATCCCCAGTGTTTGGAGGCCGAACACCGGCGCCCCCCAGCGGCCCCTCCGGTTTTAGTCTGACGCATCCTGCGTAGCGTCAGACGGCGGTAGCGGTCAGGGAGAAGCGGACGCGGCCCGACCACCAGTGTCGTGACGCTGCATTGCTTGAAGGGGACCTCGGACCGAATATAGCCAGCTTTTGACTGCCGTTCTCTGATGGACGTTGGTGACCGGAAGGACAACGCTCCGAAGACCGAAGCGTTACACTGGGCCCTCTGACGCTGATGTCTCGGTGAGCACGAACGTTCGGGAGTCCTCGGAAACTGTCGCCGGAGACGCAACGCAGGCTGGAATATCGGGGCAGGGAAGCTCGACTAATGCCAAAACTCCGGCGAAGCTGCTCACCACTGGGGCCCTGCCAGATGATTTCTCAAGCTCTAGCGGTGATGAAGATGACGTTCTAGAAGTGCCATGCTCGGCTGGACCGAGCCATGCTTCCCAAGGTCAAAATGACACACCCGCAAGCTCCTATGCGTCTCCCCGAGAAATCCCCCCTGTGCCGGAAGTGCAGCCAAAGGGGGAGAGAGGTAAAGGACGAAAAAAAGGTAAAACATGTGTCTTGACTGGGTCACCATAAAAGGAGGAACTCGAGAAGAGACTCAAAGGAAAAGAAGGTAGACAGGGGGGAAAGAAAAATGACGACAGAAGTCAGCCTAAGGAAGAAAAAGGAAGAGTGTAAAAACTCAGAAACCGCAGCGCGAACAAAAGAACCGTACGCCGTGAAAGCTTACCTTTGAGGAGTCCTCGAACGAGAAGATGTAGCTTGCCTGTACTGCGGGTCCTTCTTCTCCATGTCCAAATCGAGCGAGTCTCGGTCGCGATTTGCTCTCTGCGGGAAATGGGCGCACGATGCCCGTGCAGGGATTGATGAAGAGGACGAGTGCGTGTTCGTATGCAAACTATGCCGGGATGACTAAGCAGGCTGATGGCTTGTCTAGTTTCGCCATAGGTCGTATCTGCTCACGGGTCCACTAGGTTGTGCTCTTTTCGTGTTTTGCGTTCACAGTGACTAAGAAGTGGATTGATGAGAAGAACGAGTGAGTGTTCCTGAGCGAACTTTGCTCGATGACTTGTGCGTTTGAGACTCGATCGTTGTCGTCTCATTAAGTAACCACCAGGCTGTGTTTCTCTAGTTCTGTGTCTAAGTCATGCAGCAATGACTGTTGTCTCATACCAAGCTGCAATACACATTTGCTGGCCATTATAATTTGTTTAACATTCGGGGGATCATACTGAGAAAACGAGTATGGAGTGGGACGGTTCGAACAAAATATGAGAACCCATACGTTAGAAATATGGCTATTGGATGTCCAGATAAATACCTGCTCACCGAACAAGGCATTTATTGATGTGTTTTCATAAAAAAATGATAACTTTGAAAACATTTATTTCGCTTATTCAATTTCGTTACTTGTCCGTTTTGCCCCGAATACTGCTTTGCTTTGCCCCAAGCCAGGGGCAAAATGAAAAACATTCGTGATATTTAAGAGGATCACACTTTAACATGAAGAGATATCAAAACAACGCTTTTACAAGAGATAGACAATTGATCAACCTTCGATATCCACCTGCTAGAGACTTTTGGACAACATTATGAACCTCCCATATTAAAAAACCGTTGAAAACCGGCGACGATGAACACCTGGGTACAGCACATGTGGTCGACGTACCAGGCGAGATGGAGGTACGTTACCAGGAGCCGGTAACTGAGGAAACCCTGCCGCAGCCGGCCAAAAAACGACGCTCGGGAAAAATCGCATCGACGTGGCATGACATGGAACCGCAATACACAGGTTGGCAAGAAGCATGAAACACACCACAAGAGGCGCGGGATATAAAAAATCACTGGTGAGAAATAGGTATTACTATGGTCGGGCGTTAATGGGTTAAGAAAGAAAAGGCTACCGCATTTTCGAGAACAAACCCAAGTATTTCATGGCTATACACAAGCAGCCCACAATAATGGAAAGGAGTCGGAACGACCTTCTTATTCAAAATTTTGCTTGTTTGGGACTGACAAACTTTTACGTTTACCACAGCCTGCTCGATGACACAGGGCGCCAAATCGCACCATTTAGACAAATGCATCACACGCGCTGCCTGGCACTTGAGGTGCGTGGTGGTGCACTGCTTTGCCCCTGCCCGACGAACGCAGCTGGCGAGCACCTATCCCTGAACCAGAAATAAAAAAGAAAAGAGCCGTTCAGAGATGCCTCCCCCCCCCCCCGCAAACTCAGGCTTTCTGATCGTCGCTGCTAGCCGTATAGGCTGTCGGCACATACTCGAACATGCCGGCACCGTTATATATGCTCGAACGTGCGGGATGGTACATTGGTCGAGCAAATAGCGTACCAATGTTGGCAATGAAAAAGGCTCGCGCAATCGTGGGATTTCGAGTGCTGCCTAAAATTTCGACCAGAGGGCGTCAAAGCAGTAATTTTGCGAAAGTTACATGAAACCCCGGCATTACATGAAAGCCTAGTTTTGAGCTGGCAAGCTGGACTAGGCCAAAGGCCTATGACAGGTCCATCTTAAACTCCATGAGGCTATGCTGAGGGGAGTGAGCAGTCAGACAAGAGAACCGAGACAATATAAAAGGACATAACAGAGCCCTTGACACTAAAGCAGCCTGGAGTTTGCATCTAAATATCTCAGTCCGCTGTACATGGACGGATGACCTGCTGCCAGCTACGACATGATGCGCTGTCATCCAGTGCGGTTTGAGGAAGATGGCTGGTGAACTAAGTAAATCGTCATGTATGTTTCATGTGACATAAAAGTAAGTGCTGAACGCAAAGAAACCTGAAAATTGTTGGGGTGGGGGGGAATGGGAGCGAGTTAACATTGCTGGCCAGTTTGAGAAGCGGGGAGCCTCTTGCCCGCCTCCTCCCTGTTCTTGCTGTCAGGCCTTCCAGTCACCCGAAAATTTTTGCGTCAACCGCACTCAGAAATACGGCCCGTTGTCTCGTGGCGCTGCCCTCCGTTACGTCATTAGCCTCGAAACATGGCTCGAGATGCCTGCTGTACGCACCAAACGCCACACCGCTGGGACAAACTCCGGCAATTTACCCAAAGATGCCACGACCCGCAGTTCATCGACCTCGTCGCAATCAAACACGCATCACTCCCGTTATAACCTGTTTTCGGTCTGGCGGCTGATCCGGCCTTCTCCATAGTGACGTCATATTGAGCCCGAGGCGAGGTTGGCAGCCGACTGTCGGCCGAGCAGAGGCGGCGCCAGGCACCACGCGTTTTTAGCAGAGAAAGCGGCGACGCAGCAAACACGGCGGGCGGCCTGCGCCGCAGGGAGCTAGAATCGCTTTTGAACTATGCTCTGTTTATCGTAAGAAAGAACGGAATTAAAGTGTTGCCAACGATTTTGCACGGCTTTTGCGCGTGGGTCATTATTCGAGTGTGTTGTAGCCCAAAAATTACCGGCATCATGACCGGCATCACTTTGGTGTTGCGGTAATATTTTACGCAGTGAAAAGTTTTAATATTGTTTTACTTGTATACTTCATTGTCTTTTTGTATATTTTATATGTTTTAGTACCTACTTACCAATGAATGAAAAATCTAATCAAGCGTCTGGAAGGATTCTTGGGGCACAGAGCAGGGAAATTGTTTATAATGTGTATCAACATTTTGTCGAAGACTGGGACATGAAGTTGAAGGCTGGAGACGACGACGCCGTCCGGGAGAGTCCATTATTAAGAAGACCGAGGGGCAGCAAGACCAAGGGTGGATCTAGATCCGTTCGATGTTTGTGCGATGAGGAGAATGGTACATCAAATGTACATCGACGGAAAACATGCTACTCTGGACACCATCACGGATGCTCTTCACGAACAGCTCGGCGTCACCATGTCTAGATCCACCACAAGAAAACACCTACTCGCGAGCGGATTTAAGTACGGAAGGATCGACAAGCGCAAGATCCTGATAGAGAAGCCTCATATTGCAGCAACGAGATGCCAGTTTTTGCGCGAGATGAGGAGGCTGCGTAGAGAAGTTCCCGATGGCAAAATTATTTATACCGACGAGACATGGTATAATCAGTACGATATGGAGAAATTGGCGTGGCTGGACGGTAGTCAAGTCAACGGACGGAAGAACGCCATTGGAAAAGGAAAACGTTTTATCATAGTCCATGCTGTCTCTTTGGAAGGATTTATACCGGGCGCACTTCTCCACCTCAGGACCAATGGCAAGAACGCCGACTACCATACGTCGATGAACGTCGACTGCTACGAGAAGTGGTTCTCCGAGTGCCTGCTTCCGAACGTGCCAGAGCACTCTGTGATCATCATAGATAATGCCTCATATCATTCCCGTTTGTGCCAAAAAGTGCCAACTTCTAGCTGGTGTAAAGCGGAAATCCAGGAGTGGTTGCAGTAGGCAGGTGTGACCATCGACGAAGACATGCGGAAGGTGGAGCTGCTGGAGCTAGTCAAGTCCCAGAACCGGAAGGAGGAATATTTTCTGGACAACCTTGCTAGAGATCATGGTCATCGGATCGTTCGCCTGCCGCCGTATCACTGCGACTTGAACCCGATAGAATTAGTGTGGGCACAGATGAAGCGCGTGATAAGACGGGGGAACTTGACGGGGCGGATGGAGGAGGTGGAACGACTGGTGGAGGCAGGTGTCGCAGCTGTCTCTCCAGAGGACTGGAGTAAGTGCTGTGAGCACGTCCAAAGGCTGGAGCAGCAGTACTGGACGAATGACGGGCTGCTAGAAGATCTCCCACCGGTTGTCGTAACAACCGATGATAGCAGCGACTCCAGCACCGACTCCGGCAGCGACAACGATGAATGAGAACAGTATGACACATCGATCATGAGAAGTGTTTCCGTTTCGTTCTTTTCAACTGATTTCGTAGCGTTTACGTGGATGTGGCATGTAGTTACGTGTGGGGTGTTTGAGCTGAATGTGTTGTACATATATCTGTAGCTGAATGTATAGCGTTTTGTTGAATACCTTCAATAAAACTGAGCGAATTAATTTTCTGTGTTTGGGATTTTCCCATGTTATTCATGAAACAGCACCAGATTGGATCAATCACCGAATGAAAGTATAGCATAACTTGCTTCGAAGGAAGGCAATGAATTTAGAACGTAAAAATAATTGCCAACGAAAATAACCCCAGTGCCAAAAAATATCTATATATTTCAACCAACCATATGAACATGAAGCTGCTGCAAGCGATGCAAACATCCAAAACTGCTATTGCTTCGAGAGATCCGCAGTGCTGTCCTGCAGGCCTTCCGATCAATTTTGTTGAGCTTGAAAAGATTTCAGAGTGATGCTCGTGACGAATTGATTGACCAGTTTTAATTCCGTTCTTTCCTAAAATAAACAGAGCATAGGGTGGGAGTGAAAAATTTCATCGCAGAAAGACCGTGCGGGGTTGAAAAAATCCATTCACAAAAGATGGAACTTATGATCTCGTGACTGATGCCTCAGCAAACAAAGACCTCTATTTCAAGTTGGCAGGGACGTTATATCAGAAACCTGACAAAACTGTTCTGTTTTTTAACATCTTAGGCCATTTAAGTGAAACAGAACATATCAAAGCATAGTAATTTCATGACAGTGTAATGAGCATAAAATTATGAACACCGATAATTTGATGCTGCACTTTGCACATCCCTTCCACAGCACTTTTAACACAAAATAAAGCAAGCAAATTCAATAACAAAATAACAACAGATAATTGAACAAGCATGAAACACGCAAACAAACAAAAACTTGGACTCCTACACATCAGCCCATCACCAAGTCAAGCACAACAGACATACCTCTGGCTTCTGTTAAGATGGGGTCAGGGAACACAAACACTTTGTCACTGTTTCTTACAAAATGTCAATGCTATTTCCATAAAAGTAGCCTAACTATGCCTGACCTAAAGAGGCCCTACTTCATCTCATCCTGTCTAACCAGCTTGTATAACAGCAGCAGCTGTGAGCTACTGATTCTTGCACAATTCCTATTGCCACTTGCCATGCACTTAACCAACTTCACCTAATTAGGGTAGCCCATATGTTGAACATCATATCAAAACATCTATCTGTTGACAGCAGCACTTGTGATAAAACAAGATACAGCTAATTTTTGGCTGGTTTCAACTTATATTTTTATTCAGTTTATTTGTGTATGCTCATTGACACCAGACAAAGTTGACAACACACAGATCAAAACATTTTAAATCACTTTGAACCGCTCATTTTGATTGTCATGGTTAACCTATGTCAAGGGCAATAACGGGTATGCTTCACAAAACAATCTCTCTTCTTCAAAGGTAACATAAATTTTAGATAACCATGCTGGTATTGCTGCTTGCTTTTCAGCTGCAGCAAAGACGTCTATTTAGGCTTGTTTATTCATATTTAATGACACAGTTTAGGTTGTTGGCTTCACATTTTAAATGGGATGGTCTGACTATTTGTTACATGCTAATATTTAACTATATAATGCATGTATACAGTACAGTCATTTGACAGTCAGCAAACCATGACAACTATAAAAAACAATTGATTGAAGCAGCTTTGATGGACAACTTCAAGAAATTTGTGGTAAATTATCAACAATATGGAAGAAAATAATCCCATTGCATGCCTTGTGACATCATAATTTGCCTCATGACAAAACTCGATGGATTTAAACAGGAAATGGCTTACTCTAGTTACCAATCATGTGTTGAAAGCATGTAAGGTAAGCAATTACTTGGTCCACAGGATATCCACTGGCTTCTTCCTGCTTCCTCAAAACGAAAAGTCAGTACCTTTTGCACGGTCTGCTAGCAGACAGAGTCATCCCACTCACCCCCCAAATAAAGATATCAATCATGCTCACCAACCTACGAGATTAAAATACAAACAAGTAAGAGGTGTGCATGACAAACATTTCCAGAGGGCAGAATTTCGCTATCAAGCACTTCTGTGTTAACTGCGTCAGGTCTGTCCCAAAGCTTTCTATGGCAGCATAAGGATAGTCATGTCTGGTAGGCTGGTATGTTAGACACTCGAAGGGCTTTTATTTATCATTATTGAGCACCGCCATGAACCAAGAAAACGGTTAACCGAGGGTTTAATAGGGCAAAAATGGCGATAAAAAAGTTCCGTGCTTCAGATTGTCTCCTTCATTTCCTGTGAATTGTTCACTCTTGGGTGCATATGAAACATGTTTGGGCGGCTGGCGAATTAATCCGATTTATGTATGAAATACGTACAAGTTTGCATTTGAAGCATCTTGCAGCGAAATTGATCAACATTTAAGCAACAGATGGTGCCTCTAAAGGCAATCGAAAAGGAAGGAAGAATAAAGTGGCATCACACTCGTTTGCTAACATGAGTGTTCAAATGGTGATATTCATCTTGTAAATCTGATTTAGAAGACATTTTTGGAGTTTTTCATTCCTGCATTTCGGAAGTGATGCAATTGAGTGGTCAAGTTTCCTCTGGAAAAAGGAATACGCGGAGAGAAATTCTCTACCGAGCCTTGCTGGTGTTGGCACCAGGCTCCGCTTTCGTGGTGTGGTGGTGAGACCAAAAAAAGGGATGCGTGAAAACCTTGTATTTGGCATACAGCTGCCGGTTGTGATACATTTTGTCAACAAACCAAACTTAATGCGTGCAAGCGGCTGGAGTCGCTGGGGTTCTTGGGCTTGGAGGTACCTGGCGCCCTTGCTCTGTGCATACATAGACATGACTCAGATGTAGGTGAGGCAGGACATAGCCATAGGTGTCCAGGTTCTGTGGAGCCTCGTTTATGCTTGGTGGTTTCAAGTGAGCTCGGTTTTGGATGACATTTGAAAACCTCAGAAAGGGAAATAGGCGTTTGCCACGTGCGTTTAGACAATGTCAGACAGAAGTAAAAATTCACACAAAATATTGGGAAAAGGAGTGAAAAATCCCTCCTCATAAAATGTTGCTTTACACCCAAAGTTGGCAATTGTAGGACACTGGACTGCGGTGAGCATGTTTTCTTGTCATGTTGTCCGTTTGAGCCCAGCTATCCCATTGTCCTCAGCGTTATTCCGATTGGTTCGGGATCATTTGATGCCAACCGGAGGGTATTTTATTTCGTGTCATGAAGAGCTAAGATGGTCGCAGCATTTAACTTAATTTATCCTGTGCTTTTTACCGGCATCCTCTGCTCTCCCTCCACCCCCCCCCCCCCCCACCCATTCCCCCCGTCTCCAGTTGACACGATGTGGTGGTCGCGCAACGACAATTCGCCTCAGACTTCGCACCAAGGATGGAGACCGACGCTCGAACTTTCCTTACGCATCTGCACACGAACCTTTGGGTATGGACTTTTGTCAAGCGAACTTTATCTCTTACGAACGTTTGCTGCGAACATTTGTGTGACAGCATCATACATAGACATGCGAACTGAATGTAATTCGGAAGTCAGTACTTTTGTCATAGGAGCTCCACAGACATCTGCATGTGTAAACGACTTCGTGGCTCCTTTTCCCGACGAGCATTTGCCATGCGAATGCTATCATTTACGGCCGTTTTACACAGCGAACTTTTGATGTCGCGAATTTGCTTTCTTGTGTACCCGAACATTATCAGCCATGCGAGCTTTTCCAACGGATAAATTCCAGACAATCCTTTTCTATGCGTACCTTTGTCCGCACCCCATTACGGGATGGCACGTACCGAGCTTACCAGCCCTGGCGGGACGGGGCGTGCACTTAAGGGCGACGACCGCGCCTCCAGACGGCGCGATGTAGGCAAGACGAGTCGAGCGACGGCCGACCAGCCGCGCGGCAGCACGAAACGGCCACAGACGCGCGCTTAACACCCACTATACGAGTACGAATTGATATCTAGTGGTCGTTGATATCTAATGCGAGTTGATATCTAGTGCGAATTGATACCTAGTGCGGTTTAACATCTAGTGCGACATGACATCCAGTATCCCTTTGTCGAAAGCTTTATCGTGTCCACGTTGGTCAGGGTCTTGTTCATACCCGGTCCAGCATTAGCAAAGGCAATCACTTTAAGCCGCACGCCGGTTGGAGCTAAACGTTGCACAGTTGACTTCTACTCCTTAGATCACCCCGCGGAGCTCACGTTTAGTAGCGATATTCACGGGCTGACGATGCGTGGTGTTGTATCCGGTTGACCGAGCTCTCCTGGAACAAACCCATAAGATTATCAGACATGCAACTCTACTTCCATGCCATCAATGCATACGAACCCCTTTGCGTAGGCACTCTTGTCGAACGTACTGTATCCGTTATGAAATCCCGCGCGCGTGCCAGTGGTTGCGAACAACTGAGTGCGTACTTTAAACGTCATTAAGCTTCCGCCACAGGCGTGGAATTTAGCGAAACAGATTTTGGGCCCTGGTCGGAGAAAATAACTCAAACTGACCCTTAAACACACTAGACACATACTTTTACCCGGATTTGATCTACCCTTCTCTCAGAGTTTGGAAGCAGAAGTCTCATCTAGCTGTACAGGTGTTTTTTTCAGACACGTTTTCTCGCTCCGGCTCGGTGTGAGATGTTGTCGCCGGGGATGCTAGCTATTTTGTTGAGCTTAAATGAACGAAACTGGGTTTCAGTAATCAACGTCTGGTCGATGCTATGTGGCTTTAGACACTGTTGGACGCGTGTGATTCAGAATTGATTGCGTAAGATGACGTGCGCGACTATTGTAGGCTGTCACGGAAAACCCCTGCAGGCAGCCGTAAGGCGGACTTCAGGCTGTAGTGCAGCACTCACGTTAGGCATGTTCGAAATGCCCAGCGTTGGTTCGCTGATCATTGTCGGACGGTTACCGCCAAAGGTTTAGTCGGGTGGCTTCGATCGTCGGGTTTTCGTATCTGTTTCATTTAATATTTGTGTCGAGGTGGGGGCTGGCACATTTCAAGGGTTCTTCTGAGCGTAGTAGGCAGTAACTTCGTCGCGCTTTTGGGTGCTAATTTTAGACCGGTTTTGGTTCAACACGCGCCCGGTCGGGGGGGAGGGGGGCGTTGAATACCCTTTATTCGGGTGGGGTGGAGGTCAATTTGACACCCTGAAATACAAAAGAAGCAAGAAAACTAGAGACACAAAATTTACAGGGTGGGCTGCCGTGCATGTGGACTCACTTATGTCAAGACATGAGGCTGCTGCATTTTTAATTTTGGTTCAGATTAGGTCACACAAGATCAAATTCAAGTTCCGCGTCCAAAGTGCCCCAGACCCTCTTATGCAATCCCTGTGGATATAGATATCGGTTCTAAGCAAAAAGTCACTGATGCTCATTTAAACTCAGTGACCTTTGTTTCATACTTACAACGTCATGATGACCAAAATCATACAAGATTGTTTTTATTCTTGCATTTGAATGAGCATCAAGGATTACGCTAGCAGTTTATTCCCGAAAATAAATTTCACATACATTATTTCAAGTCAGTTAACTTCACAGGAAGCATTCCACACTTGTGTGGGGTTTGACCTGAAAGGATCATCTCGAAGATCATTCGGTGCAGTCCACAGCTCTGCCTTTCTTCAGACCTTTACCGTTCTAGTTGCTGAGATTCACGTCCGCGAATAGGTGCACACTATCTTAAGGAAACTATTTCTGTCATTCGGGCATTTCTGACGCCATAATCACGTCTTTCAAACTCTCATTCCACAAGCCATGCGGCGTCGAAACCAATAAAAATATGATTATCGAGTCGCTCACATTTGTGAGCACAATTCCCAGATATACCGGCCGTCCACTGGCACTCCATTACCGTTGTGCAAGGTGCGATAACGTGATCAGACAATAACGTATTGAGGAGCACATTTGCTGAACAGAGATATTGTTTTGTCAAGAGCTGTCCTTCCCACTGAGAAGTATACCAACAATTTATAAGTGAGCTTTTTGTGTCACGTATGATGTTTGCTTCATTGCATTCATGCATGGATCAATCCCTTTAAGAAGTCTAGGGAAGATGTCATTTGCAGTACCTGTTGTAAATATATTTGAAGTGAGCATAAGAAACGTCTTTATACAGCAAGCTTTCGAGAAAAAAAAACATATTGGTCGTGACCTCGGTCTGACCTTCGTAGCTAGCTGACCCAATGTCAATAGAATAATGTCTTCTAAATTCAATTAACTACTTGTCTAAGAAACTATCTTAAAGATGTATGGCCTGGTTTAGCACTCCGTTGTCCCACAAGATTGAACGAATTCCTAAAAATTGCATTCGCTGACAATGACGGTCTGACTTTGACCTGCCACAGATCCCTGACTTTACAAGGTACATATAATTTATGCCAAACAACCCACTATTTAATTGCCTATAGCCATGCTAAGTTTGGTGCGGCTACGCAAGGCCGTTCGGAAATTATTTCGTAAAACGTTTGGGGCTTGGGACTAAACTTGGCCCTATGCCCGAGCGCCTGTTAATTCTCCGATAACACATCGTGGTGGAACTTCGCATTGGCCGCAGCTTGCCACAGTCTTGAAAGGTTGAAACATCACTGAACAACACTCAGTATAGGACTCAGGCTGGTCTAGTTTTACCGTAAGCCCTCGAACACACATTTACAACGATCGTAACAGTTTTCAACGATATGCAGCACAAAAATGTCTCATTCATCTCAAGACACGCGCACGTATGTGGCCAGAAGTACCTTAAAACGTAGAGGGAGCTTCTGCCCGTCAGCTGAGTGACTTAAGGCTGCCAACTATCGCATAGATTTGGAACAAACCACTCTGATGCTACTTGGACATGATACAACTCACCCCACTCTCGCCTACTTACGCTATAACTTGTGAGAACATTTATATGCAAACATTTGCATACGCATTTTTGCGTGTGCTCTTCCGCCATACATAATTTGTTCCTTATGCACATTTTTATGAGCAATTGCGCACGTACTTCATGCATACGCATTTTTTCCACGCGAACCTTTCTCCAAAGACCTACTGTAAAGCCCGTACATGGAGCGCGAGTGGCGCCAGCTGCCGGTCGCTGCCCGTCGGCGACTGATCTCCCACTAGGCGGCGCCACCGGCGCTGCGGCGCCGTCGCCGCCGGCGTGGTATGGTGGCGGATGGAGCCGGGTCCTGGGTCGTCGGTGCCGGCGGTGGCGGCGCACCGCTGCTCGCAGGCATCGGGGATGGCCGCACGCTCCCGACTGGGCCGACGGGGCGGACGCGGCCTCCGGCCAGTCGGTCGAAGATCACCTGCACTTGCCGCCGCACCCGCCGGGTTAGGCTCTGTCTAGCGTTGTCTATGGTCATCTCCGGTCTATTGGCCAGTCTGTCGGCCCCGATGTCAAGGCTACGATTTTTATTTCACTGGTCAATGTGGAGTATTCGTTCCGGAGAGTCTGTTCTGCTGTCGTGGGGGCTTTCCGGTCTGTGCAAAAGCGCAAGGCAGCTTGCGCGGCGGCCCTCGCATTGGCTGTCAGTAACGTACATGTTCGGAGCGCAGTCGGTGCCCACAACATGCACATGTTGACAGCATAGTTGATGCTCACAGCATGGGCATGTTCGGAGCACAGTTGGTGCTCACAACATGCGCATGTTCGGAGCACAGGTGGTGCTCATAACATTCGTATGTTCGGAGCACATTTGGCTGCTACGGGACTCGGCAGCGTACGACTGCGATCCACGGTTCTGGGGTCGGGAGGATGTACAGCCGTTCATGGAGACATGGAGGGGGGGGGGGGTCCTCTAGTCAGTACGGACGCCCTCGAAGTGATACATCAGACACTGGTCCCCCTGACGCTGGAGGTCCTCTGACCCTGTTTATTGGCCCCGGGGTCGACGAAGGAGCCCTCATTGACGCAACAAGATCCATTATCGCCTCAGGTGGTTCAATGATGGGCACCGAAACTCAAGTTTGGCTTGACGGGTTTTGGCTTAAATGGGGGTGGAGGGCCTTTCGTTTGGTACTGGGGGCCCTATCTGGGACGCTCCATTGTTCCATTGTGGACTCCCATAATGGGTTTTCATTTCTCTTTTCAATTGTCAGAGGGCCCCGACCAACGCAAGAGGCCATCTGACATTGGGAGTCCCATCCCTGTCTCTATTCAGCAAATGTTCCTCTTCCCGAATCGGAGCACATTTGAGGTCACGACTCTACGGACGGGCGTCCTTAATGTGACCTTTAGCCAACCCTTCGGGTCCTTCAGCCTTTCAATCGAGCCCTTGATCTTAAGTTCCGAGAGACCCTTCGAGCACCTCTTCGAGACTCCTCGAACACAGTTCTCGGCCGACTCGGGGACACTTGCCGACACAGAAGCCTTTTCATTGTATCAGGGACTCCTGACCAATGCAAATCGCAGGTACCTGCGCTGCTGTATCCTGCATGAGCAACGGGCCCCCCAGGGCCCAGGCCGACACAGGGCCAACTGTTCGGTGTTGGTGGAACCTGGTCGAAACAGGGGCCTGCGCTGTCCAGGGGGCTTTCAACCCGTCAAAAGGTTCTGAGACATTTGTGGCCACGGCCCCACGAGCGGGGATCCCTAATGTGACCCACAGCCAGCCCTTCGGGTCCTTCAGCTTTCCAATCAAGCCCTTGATCGTCGTCGTCAGTCACTGAGGGACCATTCGGGCCCCTCGGGACCTAAGAGGAGGGACACGTGCCCCGTGCCCCCGCCCGCGACACTTGTTTGGACCTATCTCAAGCATACTTTACGGGATGGGCATGCCTATTGGCTAGTTTGAACTTCAGAGGTAATGCAACGTGAGGTGAATCTCGACTGTGACCACCACTTGCGATCGCGTCAGCCGCCTAGAGAAACGAAATCAAGCAAGTCGGTTGAATCATGGGAAAAGGAACGTTCCAAAGAGTGAGAGGAGGAGGAAAGCTCAAAGTACACTTAAGGAACTTTTACTAGGAGGCAAGCCCGGTGGCCGGGGTGGGGGGCGGGGGGGGGGGGGGGGGTGGAGGGCATTGTCCGCTCTCAATTCACTTAACGCATTTTGGTACTTATTACATATTATGGATGCTATGCTAGATATGTATCTACAGCTCCTTTCCGCCGGTGCACGATCTTGCCTAGTCGACTCATCTATGCCATTTAGCAAATAACACTTTCCAACTCCCAGCGATTATTCATCCATTTCAACATTGCTTTCCTGGAGGGAGGGGGGCGAAATTTCACACGCGGGTAGGCGTTTTGGGTCATTGGGGAGACATCTACCTCCTTACGGTAGAAGCCACAATACGACCGGGGCACAGGCTGGTCAGAATTTTGAATGCCAGTCAATGGTCAGAAGCGCGCCAGTTTGTATGCGCCTAGATTTCGCCGGCTACATTTCAGGAGATAATACTGACGCAGCATCTTAGGCGGAAACCAATTTGGAAGCTTCAGATACTAACAACCACAAACGATGTAACAAAATCCATAAAATCGGAGTTTCTTCTGTAAAAACCAAGTCACAGAATTAAGGTCCCTTTCGGCAACTGCCCTGGATCGGCTGTCCCCCGCATGACTGCCTACAAACTAATCGCATGGCTGCTTTGCTACATGTTTATAAATCAATCCTACAACGTATTGGTGTGTTAACCATATTTTGGACACCTGCTACGGCATCCATTTCCGAACCGTCTTCCCTTACACTACACCACATCATGAGATAACCTGCCTGGAAGCTGCATGCCCTGGGCATGAATTGGTCCACCGGACAGTTATTTGCTCTTCATCAGAGGCAGCGCCACCAGTTTTTGAGAAGGGGATGAAATCGCAATATCATCACGACACTTGAATGAAAAGCAATGGGCGAGAAATCTTGCGTTTAATACCTGAAGTTCCCTTAAGTGATCGTAGTTGTGCGAAGTCCTCATGAGTCTTGAGTTACACCATCGCCAGGATGAAGCATGAGACGCAGGAACTAAGGGGGGGGGGGGCGGCGAAATAATTGAATGGCTATCATCCCGTTGCCTTTTTAACGGGAGCGGACGACGGTTGCTCCATGCTGACGGAAACATATAGTAATGTCGCAACTTATTCTCAGCTCAGTGCAGCTTACCGCCTAGACCAGTTGGCGATATGATGTATCAGTGCATAAACGTGTGTATGTAGGATGGCAAAAGTTTCAGGGGGATATTCCATGTATCTTTATCCCGCAGCTACATTTTGGCTTGGGTGCGCTTACGCTTTTTTCGGGACAAGTAAAAACAAAGTTAATCTGATTATTTATATCGGTGTCGATAAAACATCCCAACGACAGACGTCTTGAGGATCACACAATCAAGTTCGAGTTCACATAATCGTTCCGGGGCCGCACCACCACCGTTCAAGATGCGGTCCTAAGCGCCGCCAAACGTGCCCTGATGCCGAATTCGTTTATGCTGGCAAAAGCGTCTGCGGTATGAACTGGATCCATTTGATCCAGGCGAAGGCGTTCACGTTAGACGCTGCTGCTGGGTCGATCCTCCTCTGGGTCACGATTAAGCAAAGCAAGTTTTCAGCCCATGTCGCACGCTGAAACTGCACTCAGCTGTGGCTGACCTGGCGGCAGGCCATGAGAAGACGATCAAGTCTGACGACTTCAGGGATGGGTTCCCGCGCGTTGTGTCTCACATTGCAAGGAACGGACAGGGGGAGGTATGTAAATATAATCACCAGGGGGCTAATTTGCCCCCTTGGCAAGAGGGAAGGATCGGTTCCCTCTGCTCTTCTGGTGGCGCTGTCCCTGGGCGTTTACGTGGGGTTGGTATGCGCAGCTTCTACGCGACCTGGAATAAAAATGTTGCAGGCCTGAAGAGAGTGAAAAATTTCCAGATTTTCCAGCACGCCGTGAAAATGTAACGACGTAATGCTCACGAGATCTTCAATACTAGTTCCTCAGACCCCCGGACCAAACTCTTTCTTGTGGGGAGGGGGGGGGGGGTAGATGTCAAAATGTGTTGAAAGATTTACAGCGAATAACGTATGTGTGGTTGGCGATCGTGCAAAACATACGGCTCCGGTCACTCAGGGGCAACACTCTATTGGTTTCTGTCAGTTCGGCAAGTCACTGCCGGGATGCTTCCTGAAAGCCACGTGCAATGACCAGTACATGCACATGACACACATGATGGGACACTTCTGTGATGTTGCCTAAATCTGTCCACACTTAAACAAGTTATGAGGGTTCCAACTTGTAGACTGCGGCTTCAGACTAATCTCTGCCAGAACAGTGACTTCCTTTAAGCCTCAGAATGTTAGCGGGGCACAACACGTATGGTAATAGAAAATGCACCTAAAATTCCGCGTTGCTCCATTCCAGACATTTTTTTTTTTTTGCTTAGGGCTGGCAGCATTGAGAAGACAAATTGCTGTCCCCGGCCGTCGTCATTAATAGGGATTCACGACGCACTCACCCGCTGGGGTTATATGGCGTCGCCCGCCTGCCACCCTGACAGGAAGAGCGGCCACCACGGGGGCGTCCCCGGCTGAGACATCGTCTTCATCTCAAGTCGAAACTTCACAAATCACACCAAAGCCGTTTGAAAGACGTTTGTTCAAATATATGACAATGGATTCAAATATACTCTAACGAAACTTACACTGTTAAAAATATTTCAAGTGAACAGCGCATCCTGATCCGGATGCCGGGCCATCTGATACACGGAAGGGGCCTCCTGAATATAGCGGGTGCTTCCCAACTGAGAACGGGGGCCTCTTTATTCGTAACCGGGGCCTCCCTGGGCACGAGGAAACCCACAAGACCAGCTTAAGCTTGGTACCTTTATTTGGTATCACAGTCCTTTAACAACGCAGCACAAATAACTCCTGTATAGCACACGCCATTTCACGTCTCGCCTGCCATGCGCTGCGATGGCACGCCTTAAGACTAACATCAATAAGTTCAAAAAATATAAACAACGTCTTCTGCTCTGTCCTGCCAGTCAGATTCTTCTCGTCGACAAATAAACAGCCATATCCTACCGCATATCGGCACGTGCGCTGCAGATCGCGTACGCGCCACATGAGTCAAATATCACGACCGCAGTCAAGCTAGGCAACGTGCCGCCTGCGCTTAACGAGCGGATCGGGCCGCGACGGGAGGTCGCACGCTCCGCTGGCCCACCGGACCGTCCAGCGCGCCAGGCACCGAGCCCGCGAGAGCGAGCGTCACTGTCTGCCGGCACAGGACCGGTACAAAAGTCCGGATCACTCGGCGCCCACCCCCCTCCAAGACAAGGTTCACCAGCACGTGCGCCGCGTGATCCCCGGCGCCGACGGTGGCCGCTACCGGAGGACGGCATCCCACACGACGAGCCCCGGCACGGCGTTGGCGCGGGGCATCGGGGCGGCGGCGGCGGCGGCACCAGCGCGCGGCCGCTCCTCCGCCTCGGCCACCTCGGGCAGCTCGTATCGACGCACACGCACGCGCTGCTTGTAGTGATACTCCATGAGGAACTGGCGCAGCGGGCGCGGCAGGCGCAGCCGGCCCACGTCGTCGTAGCTGACGCAGGCGGCGATGGCGGCGCGGCAGAGGTGCGTCAGCGGGAAGACGAACGAGCGCGGCAGCGGCCGCGTCAGCAGGGGCTCGAAGAACATGCAGCGCGCCGCGTCCTTGTAGTGCTCAATCAACCCGGTGACAGTGGGCGCCGCAAACACGGCTGGGTCGTGAGCGTCGAAGCTGAACCGACGCTCCCATTGTTCGATGCGAGCGTGCAACGACCGACCATAGCGGCGGAAGCTGACTGAGAAGATGTACTCTTCCTGCGCCGAGTCGCGCAGCAGGAACGTGCCCTCGGGCTTGTTCTCCAGCAGCCGTTCGGCCTCGTAGCGGTCCATCTCGCCCCAGTAGAACGGGCTGTTGACGATGCGCAACAGGTCAGGCACCAGCCGGTGCACGTAGTCGACGGTGGTGTGCACGGTGCGCTGCACCAGCGAGCCGTCGCGACCCAGCTCGGCGAAGTGCGAGACGAGCAGGCGCGACTCGGCGGCCGGCGGCGCCGCGGCGCGCCCCTCGGCCGGCGACGGCCGCGTCGGCTCCCGGCCGCTCCGGCAGCGCGACACCAGCTCGCGCGTTAGTCGCAGCGCGCGCAGCGTGCGCTGCCAGCGACCCTCGCGTCCCGGCGGCGGCAGCGGCGGCGGCGGCGGCGGCGGCGGTGACGGCTCGGACCAGCCGGGAGGCGCGGCCCACCCCGGCGCGGCCTCCAGTTCCTGCTCGGACTCGGCGGCGGCCGCCGCCAGCGTCCCGTACACGCCCTCGGAGGGCAGCACCGGCGGCTCCCCGCAGGCCGGAGGCGGCGGGGCCAGGCTCGGCCCGTCGCCGCCCGCCGCTCCCCCACGCGAGTCGCTCATATCGGACCCCCTGCAACGGCAGACGAGCCGGTCAGCGAAGGGGGCGGTGGCGCCGGGCGAAGGTCGCGACGGGTGCGGCACCACGAGCCGCCACTTGGGCCACGGGCCACCGCCCATAGCTGACAGAGTTATCGCATCCCGCAAAACACACGTGGCATACATGCTCGAGTTGGGTGCGGGAAGTGCATGAGACGGGACACTCAGCGGACGTCATCAACGGGCAAGGGTCGAACACGCGTTCCACGAATACGGCACAACGGAGCCCGCTCAACGAGACGACGAAAGCACGGCGAAAGCACACCCGAAGAACGAATCGGCGAATCGGAGCCGAGCCGTTCCACGCTCGTCGCAGTTCGACCCAGTCGGGCCCGCATTTGATCTGGCCTCAGGGCTGATCAACGCGCGAGACGGGGCCCGGCCTGCAACACAACAAACAAGACAGCCGCCGGAGCCGGGCCGACTGAGGTCAGCGCGGCATTCCTCGCAGTCGTCTGCGGGCCCGGTCCGACCGCCGCCGCCGCCGTCGCTGCGCGCCGGAAGACGCCGCAGCATAAACAGGCGATCTGTCGGGGGGGGGGGGGGGGGGGCGGCGGCGCGTTCCGACAAACGTGAATGGACGTGACGGGCGGCGGGCGCGGAGCGGGAGCTGGGTGGCGCGCGCCGCGCGCGGCAGCAGGCTGGCCGTAGCCAGCTGTGGCGGCAAGTCAAACTGAGGATGGATCCAGTGCGGCTGAAAGCGTGGGGTACAGCCGAATAAGGAAACATAGCGGAGACATGCTATCACGTCAGGAGGACCAGGACGCGTATAGCAGGTATCAGTATCTGTGGTATGCTGGGAGACGATTCCAGCTCAGTACATGACGGTCATATTTTTAGTTGTCTTGAAGACGTACAATTTCATGTCATATATCGAACGAAACCTTATCTCCCCGCTTTTTCAGGCAACTGTTAGATAAAAAGTAGGTTATGGGCGCCATGCGACCAACGTGTCGGTGCGCCCCAAAGCCCAAATCATCATCATCATCAGGTACGAGTATCAGTATCAGGATGCAGTGCCGTTGAAGTCCATGCGGAGCCGTGAGCCAGAAGGTTGCATCGAGCGCTTTGTCCCACGCAGTCGTACTCGTCGACTGATACTTGGCCGGGAAAGCTAACACCGAGCATTCTCCTGGCGCCCGCATACGTAAGTACATTGAATTACGAACGGAGCCTGAAAGGATTATGGTGCGTCTACCACCCCCATATGAGAAACCATGCCTCGCGAGCAGTGTGGTCATATTAAAGGTCAGTCATTTTCAGCAGCAAAAGTCATAACGTGTTAGCCTCGCTCCTCAATTATCCGACGCAAATTGGGACCATCGGAGCACGTCCATTGCGAAGCACAAACACGATTCCACGACCGACCGGCGAGTCACACACAACGGACGCGGTGCTTTTTCTGGTCCAACTGGTTGTGGCCGTGGGTTCGATTCGACATGGGTGCGGCGGCAGGCTTGACTCAACAGCCGCGCTCGACGACCGTTACCCGACATCACAACTGCGGTTACTCCCTCGCCTTAAAGCAGGGACGTGGTGCCGGTGACAAGGGGTGAGCCATCGAGGTTTCCTGCCCGCAAACCGCAGACTTCCGGCACTACGCGAGTCAGCGACAATGGCGGCAGATCTCGTGACGACGAACGCACCCACCATCGCCTGGCGAGAGCACCCGTCATCGTCCGGCGAACGCACCCGCCATTGCCCCACGGGTGCACTCGCCATCGCCCGGCCAACGGTTCACGTCACCGCTTATCGCGGGACGACGCTTAACCGGGCCACGAATTCACAACCGAAGAAATGACACCGGGACACGACCGAGCAGAGGAAAAGAGCAAGGCCTCGCCGCCATACAGCTTGCAAACACGGAGTACATAGTAAACACGCGCTCGCTGCGGGCTAGACAGGACGGCGGACGACCCGACACGACTTGCCTCAAGTAAACACAATGTTGGGGTGTTGTGTCGTGGCACAGCCGTGTTAACCGCTGGGCCGAAGGGAACATTCGGACCGTGACTGTCCGCAAATCCGCATACCATCCGGCGTTTCGGTCACTCTGCACGGAACTCTGGTCCAGGTGAGTGCGCACATCACCGGACCACAACCGCGACTCGCTGACGCAACACTCCTCCGCGCTCGATGTACGGTACGCGACCACAATCCCAGCAACGGAATGCCCAAATGTAGCTGATAGCCTTGGGTGGAGCTTTGTGTATCTGTTGGAAGGGCTGTCCCGAAGTACATCTCGACCCCCGGGCAAGGAAGCTCTAGCCCAAGATCTGCTACAGGGCGTCCAAAACCAAAATGTCTATCCGCTGGTTTACAAACAATCGCCCCCAGCGAATGCCATGAGCCTTCACCCCAGCTGAGCAGCGGTCAGCCCGCCTACACCACTTACCGGCAGCCTTCCTGCGGGCCGACTCCTGCCACGCCGTCGACCAACACACCGTCGGCGAACACAGCGTCGGAGCGCGGCGTCACGCCCAGGCGCCACTCACGACGGCGCGCCGCTACGTCGCCGTCGCCGGGGACCGCCGGCGGCGCTCTGAATCAGCCGGGCGGCCGCCGGACAAGTCCCGACACGGCCCCCGCCGCGCTCCGCGCGCCGCCGGCGGAGCGCCGCGCCGGCCCGCGCTCCACGCGACCAGACCAGTTGGCGGCTTACGCGCGCCCGGCGGGTTTTCGCTGCGGTGCGCAGGGGCGCGCCCGGGGCGCACCGGCCGCCGGCCTGTCGACGCAGATTGGTGCGATGCGACCGACGGCGGTGCGCAGCTGTTAGGACCGCGGGACCGCCCGACGACAACCGCTGCTGGACGCGCCCCTGGCTGCGAGAGCCCGGCCGGCGATGAATGAATCACTATGTGCTGCACCCGCTGCAAGAAACACGCGATTCTCGAATAAATGCTGTAGTTCGTGCCTCGCTTCAGTGTGCTGTTGAAACAATCATGTAGTGACAAAGGGGGGGGGGGGGGGTAAACTTTCTGTGCAAACTTATCGCCAAAGGTCAACACTGTGATGGTGTACGGTTTTTGTAACGAATGTTTTCAATTCCTTGTTGTTTCAACCATACTCGTAGGAAATTAACTGCGTCACCGCTTCATCTTTTCGAACATTCCTATACTCATGCTCCTGGATCAAAGCGTCAGGAAACAATGCAGGTTTTACGTGCTACCAGAGTGGACTGCACTGTTCTTTGCAGGCAGAGGGCATCCGCGCTGGCCGTTGCATGTGTGGTGGACACACTTCACGTACGAATATAGGCACGCTGTTGCATACATCATTTGATGGATGAAAAAGAGCAACACACAGGACACCCGTACCACCAATCCTGCCAGAAAACAAAACTTACACAAAGTCGCTGCGTGGTAACTTACTTAAATCCGACTAGCACCTTCTCAAAAATAGTCGACCGCCGCCGCCGGTGGTCTTTTGAGCACAGCATACATGGACACGTTGGAGACGCTGCGCAAGTATCCGCGCAAATAATCCCACGATCGTTGGCTCTAACAGATCGCCATTCACCCCCATGTCACGCATCTCAGAAACATTCCTGTCTGAGCCTAATTTGCCATGTATGCAGACAGACTCCTCACATGGCCCCAATTTAACCCTCCCATGGAAGCGACGGTCCACGTGTGCGGCCAACAGTCCTCTTATCCCATTTACAGCTTTCCCACTTTTTGCTTCAGCAAGATACATTCTACCTCTGATTTGCAGTGCTTGGGGATGACCTAAACCTTTGCTTCAAGCAGTGCACACAAATGACAGCTACCTTTTATTGTGACTAAGCATAACATGACCCAGTGACAACTGTTTAAGGACAACCAGCTATGTGAGCTTGGTAAAAACCAAACTAGGTTGCTTATTTTGACAATGATATAGATTGTATGACTGTTGTTCCATTTGGGACACAAGAAGATGTCAGGCTATGTACACATTCTGTTTCCTATATATATATATATATATATATATATATATATATATATATATATATGTATATATATAGTTGATTTGTGTAAGCCTTAAACAACTTAACCATGACTTATGCTCAACAAAAATCAGAGGAATTAGTTACACCATGGTTTAAAAGAATTGATTGATTCCAGAGGCCATGAAGTCTCTACCCAAAGATAAGCAAGTCTAATGGATGCATGTGCCAATGCCTACCAAATGTTTTCTGGACCCTGAGTCAGTGATTTCTAATCTGTAGTCTGGGCACAGGGTCAGATAGTGTTCTCCAATCTAGTCTGGGCCCTGGGTCAGACAGTGTCTTTCAATCCACAGCCTGATGGTGCTTTCATCGTTTTCCAACTCACAATCTAGGCTCTGGGTCAGATAGTTTTGCAATCTACAGTCTGGGACTTGGGTTAGACTGCATTTTCCCATCCCCAGTTTAGGCCCTGGATCAGATAGTATTTTCCAAGCCACAGTCTGGACCCTGGGTCAAAAAGTGGTCTCCAGTTGAGGAGCATTCATTCACCCCTACTTGAAAGAATGCTGACAGAATTCCATGAAAAGCCTGTCAGTAAAATATGTAATTGCATCCTGATAAGATGGCAGGAACAAGGTGGCCATGCAATATCATCATGCACTGCTTAGAAACAGCGGGATTGCTAATTTTTCATAACAAAATTCAGACCAATGAGCTGACCTTTGGCCATAGAACATTTACAAGCAACACAACATAAAAACATCACACTATTGCTGATTTAACATACAAGAGTGAATACAGTCATGCTATATCCTCATGAATTGTAAATGCAGGTTGTTCTGCACAAGCTTCCTCTATGAACAAGATAAGTCATACACCAACATAGTTTATATCAATAGTCAGACAAAAATGTAACCCTTGGGATACCATTGGGATGCATATGGGGTACTATTTATATCTGAACCAACCCCAACAGCAATGCTATGCATGTAACAACAACAACCAGTGATTAAAATGTTCAGGACAAAACCAAAAAGATTGACTGCACCACCAATGGCCTAGCAGTAGCAGTTAGTTCATAAGAATGTTCATATAGATGGAAGGTCCCTGGATTAGACCTGATTCTGGTAGGCTTCTCTTCAGTTGATCCCACCCAGATGAGAGCAGAACTAGGGAATCACCATCTTATTGCAAGCTTAATGCTATTCCAATCAGAGCTCCAGTCCAGCAACTCAGCCCTCCCTAGAGAGGTTACCTTGCTCTGAAGCACCAGGAGCTCTCTCCTCTAAATCTCTGGTTGAGGCATTGGGGGCCATATGCACCCATGCCACAGGGACATCATGACAGCAACCACATGATCAACACTGTCCTATAGCACAATAAAACTATAATTACCATGAACTCATAGAACCTATGCAGCATGCAGTGCCCATATGCCAGCAACCAAAAAAGCCCTCATGACATAACAGAAGGGAACAAACCATTTACAAATATGTTGATCATAGGAAAACACATAAACAATCCCAATCCAAGAACTCAAGTGCTTGTCAACATCATTTACCTAACACACTTTTCTAGGTATTTGGTGATTATTTAGGTTTTAGGGTGCATCAACTTTATGGGTCATTTAGTACTGACATGTTCTGACCTAAATTAAAGGGAGGTATCCAAGCAAATCATCATGGAATTTCAAACATTTACATCTGCCCCAACATAGCACATACACCCTAATTTCTCATATGAGCAAAACAAAGGGTGTCATGATCTCTTGTTGTTCATTGGTGTTTTAGTGCACATCAACTTCAATGGCCATTTTGTGCCAGGTGTCATGATCTTTGTACATCAATGAACATATAAGTTTGGTCATAAGTGAGTATCATGGATCTGATTACTAGTCTACACAGAAAACATCCAATGCACTTGACACTGTGACATGAATGCAATGATTCTGATGCTTGCTTAACTCAGGCTAGGCCAAACTATGCTGAATCTCTTATGAGGAAATTTTTAGAAGTCCTTTTTACCTGACAGTATCCTTTCAGTTCAGTATTCCTGAGACTGGAGCCCTCCATGTAGAACTGAACAAGAGCTACATTCCTGTCCCAGAAGGCAAGTCTTTTGCCAATTCTAGGAAAAATACTCCCTAAACCCTGTTGTGGGAAACCTTAAAACTGCTGCTAGGTGCCCATTCCCAACTGGGAAACTACGCGACAGCAGCTGACTGCACATTCTGGTAATGTTTATCACACCATGCACATACAATGACACTCATCTTCAACAGCCAATCATTAACCTTACCAATGAACAACATCCGCATTCTTGACTGGAACCTCGCAATCACTGGCCAACACAGGTATTCAATGTGAAAGGTGGCAGCAACCCTCGTCTTGCTTCCGATGTACCACGTCCAATACTGGCTGAGCTGCCAAGTAGCTATCAGCAATGCTCACAAATAACAACTATTACGCGCAGCTATTGACGGCGGAACGCCAGACGGCGCTCTCACGCTTCCCCACTTCTCTCGTAACCTGTACTGCGACAAACATGGCGCAGAATTCGTTACTTGTAAATAACTGCAAGCACGTTCGCGCACCAAACAAAATGCTCTTTTCACGTGGATATAATTTATGATAACGACCGATTTCCCGTAGAAGACTGTAGTACGGAAGGACCTGGTGGGGATACTTCGCCCATCAACGCGCAGCCGCTCAATCACCCACGAACGATGATTTTTGTGCTCAACTATCACTTGGTGGTCTTTCTCCTAGATGGCAGTATAACCCTGCTGGTCTCCAATCATCCAATGGTCCCTTGGGCTGGAACATGACGTCACGACCAAGGAGCTATCGATTCGGTCGCTAGATGTCGCAGCAGTCGCGGAAGTCGCGGCAGCGTCGGTGGCGCCGGCGCCAGGCGTCATCAGCTGACGCCGTCCAGTGACTCAGTCGGTGAGCGGGACGGAGCGGTGGGGGTGCGGCGGTGATTGGGCCAGTTTCGACGCTGCCCGTGCTGTGTGTGCGAGTGACCAGTACGTAAGGAGTGTGCCTGTGGAAGCAGCGGCTGAACAGTGCCTGTCGTGGTCGGATATGACCAGCTAATCGGATTACATTCGGGAAAGGACGAAGACCATCCAGGATGGAGGCGGTCTTCGGCAGCCACGGTAAGTCCGTGTTGCGACCCCTGAGTTTCCTGTGGAAAGATGCATGCTAAAAGTTCGATCAAACACGCGTCACAATTTTTGTAGATCGGAGGAGGCCAGCGCTGGAAGTGAGTGGACCTTCCACAGCTCGGTGTCACTTCCACACGAGCACGGTGTCGTCGTTGCTGGGTAAGAAGTGATCGGGGCCGCGCAGTTGCACCAGGCGGCCCGCGAGCTGGGTCAGTTTGCGGGCTGAAGGAGGATCGAGCAGCGCACGCCAGCTTCCGTGCTGAAACTTATACGCGCTTGATATAACCAGGAAAGGTCTTAAGCTTTTCGCTCCTGGCTTTCGACATGAATTCAGAGTTCTCGTGCTGGCAGTCGTCGACCGTCAGCATACCGCGAGGTGTTTGTAACACGGCGTAACCAAGGTGCTTGTAACACACATTTAAAAACCAACATACCTGAATCCGGAAAATGTCCCGAATCTCTGCGGGCACTCTGCTTTCCCTTCTTCGGCCTTCATGTCGCACTGCCAAACAGTTGCAAAACTACGAACGCATTTTTAACAATAACACAGTGGGCTCTGGAAGCTCGGCGTGCAGACAAACGAAAGATGTGGCGATGGTAACCGCTTTGCACCAATCTTTGCTAGGTATGGAGCCCTACTGTGTAAATCGCAGGCATCCTGTTCTGGATGCATAAGTCCCATTATGCATCAGGGGGCCTTTCGTGAACAGGAGGCCCTGTGTTTGCGTAAGGTCTTTTCCTGGACCGGGAAGACTCCTGTATCCCTGGACAGGTTCCTGCTCTGAATTTTTGGTGGTCAGCATTTAATTTACGCGACTATTGACATGTGAAATGATTCTATAAAGGGTCACTTGGCCCCTGTGTCACCCGCCCCAGAATATGACACTGTCCAGTACACCCCCTGTGATAGGACTCAACTTTTTTCAGGAGGCCCCTGGAAGATCCTGCCCCAACTCAGAATCTGTGGCGGCCCCCCTGCACACAGGTCAATGGCGCTCTACCTTCGAGCAGTTTGCACGGTCTTAGGGTCGTGTGGACTGGCGGTCCTGGTTTGGTGTCCATGCTAGGTCGATCAGCCATGGAGACCCTGGCGCGTCCAGCAGGGAGTAGGATTTGACACGCATGCACTAATCGACTAAAAGGACGGAAGGCAGGCGGAAAAACGCAGTATCTCAGATATCTTGCATGCTCCGTCCAGGGATATGTTTTGTAGGAGAAACAAAGCGTAGCATGTGTAACATAAAAACCTGGGAGATACCATATTATTTTGGCCACACCATATTAATGCATACGCACGCACACACGCACACACGCAGAAGAGAGAGAGAGAGAGAGAGAGAGAGAGAGAGAGAGAGAGAGAGAGAGAGGCGGAGAGAGAGAGAGAGAGAGAGAGAGGAGAGGAGAGAGAGAGAGTGGAGGAGATTTAGGATGCGGATGAGCGGAGATGGTAGAGAGACGAGGAGAGAGCGAGACAGAGAGACAGAGAGACAGAGAGACAGAGATACCAGAGAGAAGATATATATATATATATATATATATATATATATATATATATATATATATATATATATAATAAGCATACAGTGACTCGTAAAATGAAGAGGTTAATGAATGTTTGACTTCCAAAACAGGTGGGTAGCCGTTGGTTGCTCACCCCCCCCCCCCCCCCCCCCAGTCGCACATGCATGCCCGTAGCGGAAAACTGAAGCGTAGCTTGCGCAGCCACCTAAAACTGTTCTTATTGAGAGAGCCTAGCAGCCTCTCCACGAAGCCAAAGGAGGCAGCAGCTCGTGACGAACTGAAAAGCGTGCAAGAAGTTGCAGCCTGCAGCAGCTGCCACGTGCTACCGGCTCGGATCATCTCCCTTCAGGCCGCGAATTGATCCGGCTTGCGGGCAGCAGCCCCGCCGCCTCGCCCAAACGAGCGGCGCGTATGGTTTACTCCCATGCCGACGCCGTCGTGTACGTGCCCGGACTGCCGAGCGTCCGCTGCCGGCGCCGCCCCCTCCGCCGGGGCACAACAACGACGCTCTCCTCCGCCGGAGGACAACAGCGCCGTCTGCGCGGCCGGCGGTCGGCCGTGCCGTGCGTGCGGCGCGCGCTGCACGCTCGCTTCGGCGCGCCGCAGGCCGTTTTTACCGCGCCATTGTCCGGCGGGTCGCGGCCGGACGCCAGCGGAAGGCGGCCGGGAGTTGTCGGGCACTCCGAGGGGAGCTGTCGGGCACTCCGAGGGGAGACGCCGGGCACTGCGAGGGAGTCGCCGGACACTCCGAGGGGAGACGCCGGGCACTCCGAGAGAGCCGTCGGACACTCCGAGTGGAGTTGTCGGGCACTCCGAGTGGAGTTGTCGGGCACTCCGAGGGGAGCTGCTGGGCACTCCAAGGGGAGCCGCCGGGCACTCCAAGGGAGCCACCGGACTCTCCGAGGGGAGTTGTCGGGCACCCCGAGGGGAGCTGCTGGAGACTCCGAGGGGAGCCGCCGGGCACTCCGAGAGAGCTGCCGGGCACTCCGAGGGGAGTTGTCGGGTACCCGAGGGGAGCCGCTGAGGACTCCGAGGGGAGCCGCCGGGCACTCCGAGAGAGCTGCCGGGCACTCCAAGGGGAGTTGTCGGGCACTCCGAGGGGAGCCGCTGGGACTCCGAGGACAGCCACCGGGCACTCCGAGGGGACCCGCTGGGCACTCCGAGGGGAGCCGGAGTGGCACGTGAACCATGCCGGGCGGGACCAGAGGGGCGTGCTGGCCGCGTGGTGATGATGGGACGGGCGGGGCGAGGGGAGCTTTGTGTCACGAGGGATCTGGCGCCAGTGCGGCATCCGGTACCGAACCGCAAACGAACGTCACCGTTACAGGAACACCGGTTTGTGGTGTTCAGATAAGTGAAAGTCCAGTCCGGGGAGTGCAACGTTGGCTCGTGAGGCGAGACGCCGATGACGTGGAGGCGTCATTCGTGCGGCAGTGAGGTCTGGCGCGGGCATTAGTTTGCGTTGCAGCATTGTCCGAAGGCGGGAACTGCTGTGCGTTCAGGCGGAGGAGGTGGCGCCTTCGTGAGTCCAGTGCTAGCCGGCCACCTGCGTCCCGTTGGCGACCTGGCCGGCTGCGCGGCCGTCTATCTGGTCCGAGGATCGGGACCGGACGCCTCGCCACGTCCGGATTACACAACAAAGCTGGCCTTGACGTCTGCAGTAGCTCGCTTCACACGTGGACGATGTGGGGAATGCACACGAATAAAGTGCAGCCCCGTTTCGTGATAAATGGCATTCCAGCGTAATGAACTTTTATCGCGCCACTTATCCTGTGGTTGACTTATTGGATCGCTCTCATTAGATTACAGGGATGCTTACTGGAAGTGAAGGCTGCGATTTGGAAGGAGACCAAAGCGCTCCTGAAATGTAGTTATCAAATGTTTGACCATTCCAACGCGTACATTTGGTGCGGGTCTGGAGGCACATTGAGCCACGAGGAGGAGGCAAACCTCGACAGGTTTGCCTCCTCCTCGAAAAGATATTGTCGGTGTCCGCTAACTATGCTCGATGCATTGATCACGTGCCTCCGATTACCATCACTAGATTATCATAGCACTATCCAATTATCATTAAGCTATCATATCACATCACATTGTACTAGGCCATTTACTCCGAAGTTCTTCATCATGAGGGATATTGTGGCCAACTACGCAGTAATCAGCAGCGAAGCTACCTGGTATTGTTCCCATTGCCCACGTTGGTCGCTCCGTGAACCCGGAGTTGGTCTGGAGAGAGGGCTCAAAACAGAGCGCCATCTGTCTCCGCGCACGTCGTCCACTTGTCACCTCTCCGTCGATTTATCCCCTGTAATTGAAGGCCCGCCGCCGGCCGACTTACCTCGTTCACCTTGTATCCTGTCCGAACGTGGCACCTGCCGCTGAGGGGGTGGGGCGAGACAAGTCCAGTAACGACTGAGGGCGTGGGGGGGGGGGGAGGGTACAGATTCAGACAAGTCTACCTCCGTCCCAAACGCGTCTTGTCGTTGTTCAGCTGCTGTGTCATGATGAAGCTGGAAGAAGGGGCGGGGAAGACGGCAGCGCACAAGTTGAGTGGCCAGACCGGAACCCGTCCGCCCCACGCGACAGCCGCCCCGACCAATCAGTCAGCCTGGATCCGCCTCGGGCCGTCGCCTCGGCCCCTTTTACCCCCCCCCCCCCCAAACAGCAGACCGTCCGTACAGGGCTGTTGTGGACGGCGCTCTGTCGGGGGCACTGTCGGAAACCTCGGAATTCCGTCTCTTAGCGACGCAGCGGGGCCAGGGTGCTGACTCCTGGTGTCGTCGTCGGCGGCAGACACTCGATAGCCTTAACCCCTTCCCGATCCCCCCCCCCCCCACCTCTTCGTGTCCTCCTTGCGACGCAGAAGCGAGGAGCACCTGCAGACGACCGTCCTCCTCGTCCCCACTGCCGTGACGCCTGACTGTGACTGACCAATTTTGACCGTTCGTGGTCACACCCGCGTGTCAGCACGCACCTGCGAACCCCGCCATAGCGGTCGGACCGACCCGCGCCCGAACTGTCGCGATGTTTTGTCGTCGGATCCTGCACGGCTTTTCTGTGTGGAACTCCCCGCGGTGATGCAATACGTCGGTTCATTTGCCACATCATTGCCCCATTGCCGGATTCTCACCACAAACGCATCTGTGTTCACCGCGGTGCAAAGCAGCCGCTGTCTCGCGGTTACGGCTCTGGACCTGTGCCCCCCCCCCCCTCCCCCCCTCCCCGCCAGCTGTCGGCTGGGCCTCCAGACGCGCCCGCCAGGGGGAGGGGGTCACGTGGTCCCGGCAGCAGGTGGGCGGAGGAGGCGGTGGTCGGCGGCAGTTGGCAGGTGATGCCCGTGATCCCCACCTGCCCCGCCGCGCCGGCTGGCGGCGCCGCTCGTCAACAGGCTCGGCCGGCGGCAGTCTGCGCCGGCATCAGATGGCGTCCGATGATGGGTCAAGGCCGCCCTGGGACGGACACGTCCCGGGACTGACCCGGACGCCGCCAGCTGCTCCACCGACTGGACGTGTGCCGCTAGATGACAGCGTTTAATTCTCCTGCACTTACGCATCAGCCGAAAGACGAATTCTACGAACTGAACGGCGAACATGAAACACTAGCATTTTTTCTTCACCCGACGGCGCATTGACACGCGAAACCATTGTTTTTAACGACGTTGGTGCACTTCTGTTTGCTCATGTACGCATTCGCAGGCGTGCAAGCGAGCGGGTAAACATGTGGCCACCGCTCTAGGCACGCACACATGTGACTGATGTGTGCGTGTCCCGAGCGGGCCGTAGCGCCTCCACCCACACATAACTGCGAGCCAAGATACAGGGCGGCTGTGGAACAGCCGGCGTCTCATGAATGGCCCCCAGGCGGATAGCGTAACAACGTAGTCTCGGTGTGTGGAGCACTATATCAAATGGGCCTCCCGTGCTTCATCCGATCGCCCTCCACGTTCAGCGCGCCTTTCACCGGGGAGGGCGTGTTGTGCCGGCGGCCGGGCGACCGCCGGCCTCTCAGTGGACTCTCTCCCTCTCACCAGCGCCGGGTCGGCGCATCCGGCGCGGCTGCCGGCTGTCGGCGCGGGCTCGGTGTGCTGAGGCTGAATGCCGGCGGCACGTGAAGTGTGTGCGTCGTATTCCGCCGTCCCTGTTTCGCACCCCGTCGTGCCTGTCCTGTCTGCCCGCCCCTAGGTCGCGTATTGCCTTCCCTTCCTGCGTAGCTTCGTCCCGTTCCCGTGTCCCACCTGTCCTGTGTTCCACCTTGCCGTCCCTACCCGTTATCCCACCATCTCAGCTCGTATCGCGCCACTCCTGCGCCCTCGGCTCCTCTGCCGCACCTCCACCGTCCTGGAGGCGGCGGCGGCGGCAGCGGTGGCGGCGCCGGCGCCGGTCGGCGTCCTCAGCGGCGGCCGGGCCATCATAGCGGCCCGGCGGCGGCCGGGGCCGCGCCCGCGGACATTCCCGTCGGAAAGGCGCCGGCGCGCGCGACAAGGCGGCGCCTGGGCGCGAGGCGCGGCGGCGGCGGCGGCGGCGGCCGGTTGCTGGCGCCGCGGTCCCGGCCGGCCCGGCGGACGGCCGGGACCGCGGGAGACTTCGCCGGCCACCTCCCGTGTGTCGCCGGAGCCGCCACCGGGGCCGGGCGGCTCAGAGACGTGCCGAGTGGTCAGGAAGCGAGCACGCAAGGCGTAGGCGTCTGCGGTTGTCGAGTGGGACGGGATATACCTGTGGGCCTCACGACATTTTTTCAAATTGCTGCAACATCAACAGCAGTAATTTGAGAGCGCACACGATCTACTCGCTAGCTTCCCCACCCATGAGGTAGGCGCATATGGATGCCTCTAGCTGTAGTCACGAGGGAGCTGCGATGACTGCATCGAGCTGTGCCTCATGGGCTTTTTCCAGGGCTTGCACTGCTGCAGACGGGTAGGGTGTCGCCACGTGCTCCAGCCGGTGGGGTGCGGCCAGGGATGTTCGCAGGCGGGCGCTGAGCGAGCGCAGTTGGTCCGCGAGGCCCTATGCTGACGACAATTGGTTTGGATGGGTGCCGACACGTCGAACAGTGGCTCGTGCGCTGTGAACCCGTCACGTACCGCGTGTCTCCTCGCTCTATCGCGATGTGAGCTTATGGTGAACGCTGCTGTCACCCTAGTGCACGCTTGACTGCAGAACCCTCCCCCAGGCGGAGAGCACACCAGACACGTAGCCATGGGAAGAGGAAACACGGTGCAAGAGAGCCATGTACCAGGTGGTTTATGGTAGATGAGCGATTTCGCGGGAGTTCGGTAGAAGTCGCAGGAGCTCGGTCGAAGTGAGGAAATTGCTAGTTACTCGCGTCTTGCGCACCACGCCACTGGAGCCGCATAGTGAAGCTCGTCACCGGTGTGAAACGTCCAACCGAAGCGCTATACATTCGTATATGATGATCGATCGTTTAAAACCATCTGGCCACCGTGTGTGAATCCCTGTATGCGCAGTTACCTACAGCATTCGCGAGTCCATGTCGCTGCTCCTCTTGCTCTGTGTTTCCCTGCCTCTCCACCACGGCGTGGTCTCAGTCTCGCCCGGCTCCGACGTCACCGGATGTGAGCTCGCCCCGTGCGGCCAGCTCCCTGGCAGCGCCTGGCTGGCGGCGCTGCTGTTCGGTCCCGCGGGACCGGATGTGAGCTCGCCCCGTGCGGCCAGCTCCCTGGCAGCGCCTGGCTGGCGGTGCCACCGTCCGGCCCGCGGGACCGGATGTGAGCTCGCCCCGTGCGGCCAGCTCTCTGGCAGCGCCTGGCTGGCGGCGCCGCTGTCCGGCCCGCGGGACCGGATGTGAGCTCGCCCCGTGCGGCCAGCTCTTTGGCAGCGCCTGGCTGGCGGTGCTGCTGTTCAGCCCGCGGGACCGGAGTTGATCGGCGCCCGGGACCCAACCGCCGCGTCACCAGCCGGCGGCCCGGCCCTGTCTGCCGGCTGGTTTGGCGGGGTCCGGCCGCTCTTCCAAGCCGATGAACTCCAGCACAGCCCAACTCCCCGGCAGCCGCAAAAGTCCTCGAGGTGCAGTCGTTGGGTCGATGGCTGGTCAGACAAGCTACCGTATCGGTCCATAGCGCGGAGCGATGCCGCAGGTGGCTGACTCAGCTGGGGGGGAGGCAGCGGCGGTGACTGTGCGTCAACAGACGCGCGTCCTCGCGCGGTGAATCACCGGAGTGGGGCTCCAACCCTGCTCTCCGGGCCGCCGGATCGTGTTCACGTGTCCGGAATCCCTGAATCACCGCCCGTGTCTGGGAGGCGCGTTTCGCAACGGAAGCCGACATGGGGCGTTCGCCACCAGCGCCGGCTCGTCCGAACTCGGCAAGGCTCCACCGGCGACTGCGTCATGTCCGCCACCGCTGTCTGCGCCGCCTCCGCCGGCCGTCCACGCGTCGGGTGGTTCTGAACGTCATCACGGACGGTTTCCGGTGGCGGCGGGGTTCCGGTCCGGCTGGCCGCCGCCGACCGCAGGACGCGCCGTCATTGGCTTTGGCCGGCGGTCGGCAGCAGGAGGCGCGGAGACGGGCGCGGCCGCGCCGACGCTCACGGACGCACGGTCACACCGCCGATCAGCTCACGGACGCACGGTCACACCGCCGATCACAGCGCTACGGTCACACTGTCGGCCCCAGAGTCGCACGGTTGGTCTCTGGATCGCTGTTGCGCGGTTAGATTGCCGGCCATAGCCGTGTGGCCACACTGTTGGCCACTGTTGCACGGTTGCGTTGCAGGCTCGTCACACCGCCGGCCAATATATGTTGGTCACAGCCACATTGCTTCCCCCATAGTTGCACGGTCACAGTGTGGGCTATAGTTACGCTGTCACACCGCCGGCCACAGTTGCACGGTGGCAGAGTCCAGGAACGCACTTTGCAGTGAAGGAGAGAAGACTGTAATCCATCTCTCCGAGGTACGGTACTCGGTACAGTAAATTGCCAAGCTTTTGTTGGAGGAGCTAGTTCCCGACGTTGTGTGTGTGTGTGGGAGGGAGGGGGGGGGGGAGGGGCAACCGTCCCTATACCTTGCCTCACCATCGGTTCCCACGCCCTCGCCAGTCTGTCAGCCCGTGTGGGCGGCACTGTCACCACCATCACCAGCGGCTCGTGCCGCGCCGGCCGCTGGTGTAGCTCCTGTGTCCGCCCTCCGCACCGCCGGCGCCGGGCGGCGCAAGATGTGCCGCTGGAGGTCAGCCGGAGGTCAGTCGCCGGGTCAGTGGCCACTCCGAGCGGCCGGGTGGCATTGCCTAATCGCTGGTGGCAGCCGCCGGAGCCCGCTGGCGCGAGGACAATGCAGACGGCTTGGCACGCGTGCGCGGTCCTCTGATGACGGATGTGATACGCTCACCCGTGCGGGGATGCGTCGCATGTGTAAGATAATACCTCACTGCCCAGCTCCTCTGATGTGGGCGTTTGTGCCGGGCTCCCCCTGCACGCCTTGGTAGCTGCCCGCGTGCGGAACATACGATAAATGGGGCCGATTTTTTGCCGGCGCGGTCTCCAACATCTGCGTGCCTCGTCTCCCGCTGCGCCCCAGTCGGGCTGTCGCCGTGACGAAGCTGTTGTCAGGGCGCGCCCACGCGCCGGCAGAGACAGGCTCGCATTCTCCGTCCACTCTGCTCTGGGCTCCCTCCGGCGACGCTTGGTCTGTCGTGATCCGGGTGAGAGGGGCTTATTCGCGAGCACTGACCTGAGAAGCAGTACATTATATATACTGACCTGAGAAGCAGTATATTCTGTGTGTGTTCTAAGACGTGATTTACTCTGCTCGTTTGTCATGTTCTAGTGAAGTTGATGCGAGGCTTTCTGTGAATTCAACATGACGGAAACGGTATCTTTTATCTAGGCGGTGGCGCTAGACCTAAATGAAACGACGATATACAAGAAGACATAATACAAGTGTACATAACAGTTAACAATGTATGCGCCAATAGTCAGAAATGATAAATGTAATACACAGTGCCCACAATGGGGAACATTTTAGCTTCAGTTGAAGGCATTTTGAAAGCATTCTTGGGACGCCCGCTGCATCAAGTCCATTGGCTCCAGCTGCCCTTGGGATCATATCTGGAGCGCGCAGTTCATCGTTTAAATTATCTTTTTTGTATACTGTTCCCAAAAAATTACCTTTTTTGTATACTGTTCCCAAAATGACCCTTACTGGCATTGTTTTATAATGGCATGCGTTTTCTTATCGGCGGTGACAACCCGTGCCCTTTTCAGCATGACCTCAGGAGACCTTGTCGCAGATTGGGCAGCGTCTCGTGCGTGTTCGTCGTGCCCCACACGGCGCCACCGACATGACCGACGCCGGGGTCGTTGCAGGGTGCCGGCCAGAGGACGGCGTGCCCGACATGACCGTCATCTCGGACATCGACGAGGCCGGCATCAACCGCACGCTGCATGTGCGCTACGACCACGACCGGATATACGTATCCTTTCCGAGAGCGACCCGAGGGCGGGCGGCGGCCGCGGCCCGAGTGCGGGCGGGCGGCGGCCGCGGCCGGCCGCCAGTGCTCCAGGGCGACATCTGCGGGCGCGGTGGCGGGGCTGGCGCCAGTCGGAGGGACCGACGGCCGTGTACGGGGGAGGGGGACGGCGGTCAGTGTGAGTTCGGGGTGCTGGAGTGGTGGAAGGTACAGGTTGTTGTTACAGGGGAGTAAACATGTCGTGAATGGCTCGTTCAATAAGTGCAGTTGTGAGGATTTTTTAAACAAACCGTTGAACGAATTACAAAATGGAAGTAACAGATGTCATAATGTTACAAATGAATGCGCAGTCCATCAAAAGCAGCGATTACTACAACCTTTCCGCCGATATAGTAAATTGTGCGTGGAAGTTGTGTGAAATTTGCACGGAAGTAACAGTAACTCATTCAGGATATAATTTAACCACGCGTACCGCAGTTCAGTGACGCAAAGAGACAGACCTGGAGAGGTATTTTTTCAGTGTGGCAACGTTTTTTTTTGCGCAACAAATTGCACCGCTCGGACCGGGATTCGGCGGATCTGGCCCGTCAGGGAAACCGACCGCTGCCGGGGCCCGTCAGGGAAACCGACCGCTGCCGGGGCCCGTCAGGGAAACCGACCGCTGCCGGGGCCCGTCAGGGAAACCGACCGCTGCCGGGGCCCGTCAGGGAAACCAACCGCTGCCGGGGCCCGTCAGGGAAACCGACCGCTGCCGGGACCCGTCAGGGAAACCGACCGCTGCCGGGACCTGCTCAGCGCTGGACGCCGACCGCTGCCGGGGCCCGCTCAGCGCTGGAGGCCGACCGCTGCCTGGGCCCGCTCAGCGCTGGAGGCCGACTGCTGGCGTGTCCCCGGCGGGCGGACGAGCCGCGATCTATGCGCCTGACGGACCGTGATCCGACGCCTACTCGCAGCCAGCTGAGCCCGAGGTCGTCAGCTGATCTGATCTGGCGAAGCTGCACTGTCTGTTTTATCAGCGGCGGGCAGCGCAGCGCCTCATCCCCGGTCCCGTGTCGTCGTCCCCGCCCCCCCCCCCCCGGTGCCCGGTCCTCCCTGGTCCCTGGACCTCGTCCCCGGTCAGCGCACCGTGTCTCCTGCGGCTCGGCGTCCGCAGCGGCGCTCCCCACCGCCCGCCACGGACTGACCCGTCCCCTCGCCGCCGCGGACCGCGACCTCCGTACGCACCCGCGGAGGCCTCCGCGTCCGGCGTGGGCTGCCGCCTGGCCGCCGTCGGGCCTAGCCACTGGCCGCCGTCGGGCCTAGCCACTGGCCGCCGGCGGGCCTAGCCACTGGCCGCCGGCGGGCCTAGCCACTGGCCGCCGGCGGGCCTAGCCACTGGCCGCCGTCAGGCCTAGCCACTGGCCGCCGGCGGGCCGAGCCACTGGCCGCCGGCGGGCCTAGCCACTGGCCGCCGGCGGGCCGAGCCACTGGCCGCCGGCGGGCCTAGCCACTGACCGCCGTCGGGCCTAACCACTGGCCGCCGGCGGGCCTAGCCACTGGCCGCCGGCGGGCCTAGCCATTGGCCGCCGACGGGCCTAGCCACTGGCCGCCGGCGCCACCACTACGCTCGGCTGAATGCGGTCCGGCGGCGGTGGAGGCTGGCAGCGATCTGTCCTCCGGCGGTGGTGGACGGCTGGCAGCGATTTATCCTCCGGCGGCGGCGGAGGCTGGCAGCGGTCTGTCCTCCGGCGGTGGTGGACGGCTGGCAGCGATTTGCCCTCCGGCGGCGGCGGAGGCTGGCAGCGATTTGTCCTCCGGCGGAGGCGGAGGCTGGCAGCGATTTGTCCTCCGGCGGCGGCGGAGGCTGGCAGCGATTTGTCCTCCGGCGGAGGCGGAGGCTGGCAGCGATCTGTCCTCCGGCGGCGGTGGAGGCTGGCAACGATCTGTCCTCCGGCGGCGGTGGACAGCTGGCAGCGATTTGTCCCCCGGCGGTGGTGGAGGCTGGCAGCGATTTGTCCTCCGGCGGCGGCGGAGGCTGGCAGCGATCTGTCCTCCGGCGGCAGCGGAGGCTGGCAGCGATCTGTCCTCCGGCGGCGGTGGAGGCTGGTAACGATCTGTCCTCCGGCGGCGGTGGACGGCTGGCAGCGATTTGTCCCCCGGCGTCGGCGGAGGCTGGCAGCGATCTGTCCTCCGGCGGCAGCGGAGGCTGGCAGCGATCTGTCCTCCAGCGGTGGTGGACGGCTGGCAGCGATCTGTCCTCCGGCGGCGGTGGAGGCTGGCAACGATCTGTCCTCCGTCGGTAGTGGACGGCTGGCAGCGATTTGTCCCCCGGCGGCGGCGGAGGCTGGCAGCGATCTGTCCTCCAGCGGCAGCGGAGGCTGGCAGTGATCTGTCCTCCGGAGGTGGTGGACAGCTGGCAGCGATCTGTCCTCCGGCGGTGGTGGACGGCTGGCAGCGATCTGACCTCCGGGGGCGGCGGAGGCTAGCAGCGATCTGTCCTCCGGCGGCGGCGGAGGCTGGCAGCGATCTGTCCTCTGGCGGCGGCGGAGGCTGGCAGCGATCTGTCCTCCTGCGGCGGTGGAGGCTGGACGCTGGACACTTGATGCTCTGACCGCCTGGACACGGCCACTGGCGGAATGGGATGCGATGGAATCACAGAATGTCGCCGCGGAACGAGTCCGGTCGCCGCGGAACGAGTCCGTCCAAGGTCGCTGCGAAGTCCGCGAGGTAGCCCAATGGGCCGGTCGTCCAAAAAAAACCATGCGTTAGCGTGGGAGCTGACGTTTGGTCGCAACCAGTACGACCGACTTACAAGACGGAGAAGAAATCAGTTGGCCTTTGCACCACGTAGCGGCGTTCTAATCTGGACAGTCGACCTGAGACGAGGCCCACGAGGTCCGGTCGACAATAGACATCAATCGTCCGACCTGCTCCGGCGCCAGCCCGTCACCGACACCCCAGGGCGGTCGGCGTGATCCGGTGCGACCGTGTCACGCCGTGTCACGCCGTCGACGTCGTGTGCGGTATCCGGGGCTGTCTCACTGCACGCGACCGGCGGCGTTCCGCCGGCCGCAACGCTGACGTCGATGCTGGTTTCCACTCGAGACGAGGGAGACGCGGTACGGCGCTGTCAGCTGGCAGCTGGAGCCTGCCCGAGCAGCGGCAGGGCACTGCGAGCACCATCAAGGCTTTGTCTCGATCTCCGGCGCCGATCCGGACGCCCCGGCAGTCGCGGCAAGGCCGCGCGACGAGCCAACGGAATGCGAGGCCTCGTGGCGTCTGGCCGTCTTCCGCGTCGTGATAGCGATGGGTATAATATATGCATGTAGTGAAGCGGATCACTATGCATTGCTATATGAATTTTAAAGAAACTTGATCTTACCTGATCCACGTAGCAAATAATAAAATGTGCATAGAGCAAAACATATCCATCATAGAAGGTTTAATAGTTCCGGACAGTTTATGCTTATTGTAAGGAAAATGTTTCGGACATTTCTTGATTCCCGGTCATAATGGTGAATTTTTGGATATTCGGGCCTTGATACTTTCGCTTCGGCTGGCCGCGCCGTGGTCGGGACCCAGGCCTGCAGTGCTGGCTGGACCTCAGTGCATCCGCTGGCTGGACCCCAGCACGGCCGTGGTCAGGACCCAGGCCTGCAGGGCTGGCTGGACCTCAGCACGGCCGTGGTCAGGACCCAGGCCTGCAGGGCTGGCTGGACCTCAGCACGGCCGTGGTCAGGACCCAGGCCTGCAGGGCTGGCTGGACCTCAGCACGGCCGTGGTCAGGACCCAGGCCTGCAGGGCTGGCCGGACCTCAGCACGGCCGTGGTCAGGACCCGGCCTACAGGCTGGCTGGACCTCAGCACGGCCGTGGTCAGGACCCAGGCCTACAGGGCTTGACCTCAGCACGGCCGTGGTCAGGACCCAGGCCTGCAGGGCTGGCCGGACCTCAGCACGGCCGTGGTCAGGACCCAGGCCTGCAGGGCTGGCCGGACCCGGCACGGCCGTGGTCAGGACCCAGGCCTGCAGGCCGGCTGGACCCAGCACGGCCGTGGTCAGGACCCAGGCCTGCAGGGCTGGCCGGACCCAGCACGGCCGTGGTCAGGACCCAGGCCTGCAGGGCTGGCTGGACCCAGCACGGTCGTGGTCAGGACCCAGGCCTGCAGGGCTGGCTGGACCTCAGCACGGCCGTGGTCAGGACCCAGGCCTGCAGGGCTGGCTGGACCTCAGCACGGCCGTGGTCAGGACCCAGGCCTGCAGGGCTGGCCGGACCCAGCACGGCCGTGGTCAGGACCCAGGCCTGCAGGGCTGGCCGGACCCGGCACGCCCGGCCCGGACCCGGCGCGCCCGGGCCGCCCGCCTCGTCACCTGCCGTGAGCACAGCCCGTAACACTGCATCGCGATCGTCACGTCCGTGACGACCGCGGACGAGGCGTTTGGCGGCGGGCCTGCATTCCAGCGACGCCTGACGCCTGTGACGCCGGTCCAGTGACCTCCGCTCACCTCGCCGGAGTCGGGGCCGGCGGAGGGCCGCCGCCGGCCCCTGCGCGGGAGGCATCTGAGCCGATCAGGCGCGCCGCGGCCAGTCCGTCGACCTTCAGTCATCGGCCGCCGTGTCGTGTTTTGCCGGCCCCACGCGAGCGGCCCGCCGCGGCGACCGGATGCGGCGCTGTCGAAGATACATCTCCCGGGGCAAGCGGCGCGTCGGATCGGCGCGCTGTCGACGGGATACACCGTCTCCGGGGTGCCAAGGCCGGGCGGGGGATCGGCGCCCTGTCGGCGGGATACACCGCTCCGGGTGCCAAGCCGGCGCGGTCGATGCGGCCGCGTGTCGACGGATCACCGTCTCCGGGGTGCCAAGCCGGCGCTCGGTTCGCGTGTCGAGGGATACACCGTCTCCGGGTGCCATGCCGGGCGGTCGGTCGGCCGCTGTCGACGGGATACACGCTCTCCAAGCGGGCCGGTCGATTGTCGACGGGATACACCGTCTCCGGGGTGCCAAGGCCGGGCGCGGTCGGATGCGGCGCCGCTGTCGACGGGATACACCGTCTCCGGGGTGCCAAGGCCGGGCGCGGCCGGCCGGCCGCTCAGGCGGGCCGTGGCCACTGCCCCGCCAGACTGCAGCACCCGCGGCGGGAGGGGACCGCTGACGCCGCCGAGGCCTCACAGGCGGTTCGCGTCGCTGTGTTGTAGCGCTTTAGCGCGATCGAGCCCCTTGCTCCGCGTTTCTTCGTTGGCAAGATTCGCTGTTTTTGCTAAGATGGTTTGTCTGCTGTGATGTGCAGTACCTTCTACCAGGGCACCATAACACCACGGCAACAAAACACGTCGTCGCTCGGTGTTTCAGTATTTGTGTTCTGTGTGCGGTTCGTCTGTTTGCGTCGCCAGCTGTGAACTGCCCGAGGATGGGACTCATGCCGCTTCAAGACGGAGCTTCGAAAAGCGAGTCTGGTTGTGTGTTTGTGTTTGGGGAGCACTGGGCGTGGAGCGGTCGTGACACGGTGGTGCACCTCGGCTCTCCCCCTGAGTCATGGCGCCGCCGAAGAGCCGTCGTCAGCCGCCTGTTTGCTAGCGAAAGTCTCGCATTTTGCAATCGTGACACACTCAGCCGCCCGTAGTTTTCACGAAAGCTTCGGTGACGACGATTGAATCATCGTCAGACAGGCATTCCGTGCAGCATTTTCCTGTCAGCAGTTTATTATGTGGTCTACTGCGAAGTGGGCGAGGCTCCGACAACAGCAAAAAACCTCCAGTGACATTGTGTTTTATAGCACGCCATGAATACTGCTCTGTATGCCCGGGGTGGGGCAGCGATTGATGCCAGCGTTCACAACGGGCCTGTGACTTGCCGTCACGGGCCGTCACAAGCCGTCACGGGTCGTCACCGGTCGGCACAGGCTCACAAAACCTGTGTAAATAAGCGAGCCGGCGGACAGTTAGCAGCGCGTTCGCTCTCTCCACGCCAGCGGACCGGGACTGGCTGAACGGGGACTGAGACCACCGGCCTCGTGTAAACAAACAGGCTGCGGCGGCCCCCCAGCGAACGTCGCTATGGTCAGGATGTTGTCATCGCGGAAAGACGACTTGTAGCGGGCTAGCTACCACCGGCTCGGGCTCAGCATCAGTACCATGATGGGGCTGTGCGAGGTGTGGACCTTTCCACCGGCGGCCTCCGTCACATGCATGCTTGTAATGGTATTGCGTGCGTCATGTGGCTCATCCACCGCCTGACCATCGCCCGACCAGACGATTAAACAGCCGTGGCAGTGACGACCGTTGAGGGTTGAATTGGCGAGCTCTAACGTGCCTTCTGGAGTCTAATTCACGCACTAAACGCCGTGGTTTGGAGCTGAATGCAACTGGCATGAGTTGTGTTCAGAAATTAATTATGCAAATGCCGTGTCGCGCTCGGTCTTGTTGATGCCCACCCAAGCTGGCGTGTGTTTGGCGCGCGTCCTGTGTAGTCAGACGTCCACAAATCGACGCTGACACAGATACTCGATGCACGCACCGGAGGCTGTCGATGCGGCTTTTATTGCGCTTGTCTGTTGCACAAACAACGGCGGTCGGCTACACGCTCCTTCCGTAAACATCGTTCCCTTCGCCTCTCTCCCGCTCGCTCACTCTCCCTTACTGGGTCCGCCACGTCATCTCTCCCCGAGAACACTGCCCTATCGCTAGCTGTCTGATGGCTGTCCTTCCTGATGATATCCGCCGCTTGCCCCACCCCCGGCAGATTGATCCTCCCCGATCATCGCAACGTCGTGCCCTACAGCGCACACCCGGCTCCTGCATTACCGGCGTCGTTCACCTGGCATGCGGCCTTCTCCACGTGTCTGCTTCGCCCTGCGGGTCGGCCTGCCCCCCCCCCCCCCCCTCCTCCTCCGCGCGCGACGCGTCTCGCGCCGCAGGCTGTTGACCGGGCGGCCGCGGGGCTAATTCGGGCGGTGCGCGCGGGTCGCCCGTCGCCGCGGACGCCGGCGGGCGTGCCCGGGGCGCCGGGCCGCGGCCGGCGCGGGGCCGCGATCGATGCGCCGCTGGAGGCAAGGTTGGCGAGACCGGCCGCTGGGAGCCAGGGCTGGAGAGCGGCGGCGGAGAGCGGGACTCAGAGCGCGAGAGCGAGGCGGGCGAGTGAAGGTGGGGAACGAGGGTGGGAGCGCGAGGTTGTGGAGCGAGGGACGGAAAGCGAGGATGGAGAGCGAAGGTTGGATAACGGGGATGAGGGACCAAAGACTGAACAACGGTGTTAAAAAGAGCTAACGTTGAAATGTCACGGCCGAGAGCGAGGGTGAAGTTGAAGAGGAAGGGATGGAGGGCGAAGTGGAGCGCGGCGACTGGGTTTGGACAGCGAAGGTCAGACAGCAAGGCCTGAACAACGAGGGTTGCTGAACAGAGGCCGGAAAAACAACGATGCAGATAACAGTTGGACAGCGGAGAATGTGGAGCGGAGCAGAGCGAGGTTTGGGGAGTAAGGCCAAGGCAGTGAGGGCGTGTGGATGCGGGTAGGAGATGGGCGACAGGGCGGGACGGCCTAGGGCGACACTGTAGTGGGACGACTGGTGGTCGGAGGAATAACCGAAGGCTGCGATCGGCAACAGCTACTGAGAGCGTCGTTTCGAAAGGAAATATCGAGAAAGGAGCTCTGCAAAACGCTGTCTGAGCACGAGGGCCCGAAAACATCTGCCTTATGGATGCGTAGAATCTCGGGGCGAGATGGATGAACGGCTTCGAGGGTCGACGTCCCCAAAAAGAGTCTTCGACTCCGCTGGTCCGTGAACGAGGGCGTGAGATGACAGAATCAGGCCCGTTCAGGGCCTCAACCCCCTTCGCTCAGCAACGCTTCATCCGCGCGGCGGAGCTGCTCCTGCGGCCTGTCCTTTGCGCGCGCCGGGACGCAGCTGGGGGCGGGGCGGCGGCCGCGCCGCGCTGAGCGGTGCGCTGTCATCGCGGCCGATTCCCCTCCCCTCGTGCTCACCCCCTGTGCCTCCCCTGACTGTCGCGGGGATGACCGTAAGGCATGGTCTCAGCGCGCATGTGGGAACTCCGGTCTCATAACTATGCATGCGCCTCCCGTCACACGCCAGACATGATTCATGGTGAGTGGCTTCTGCTGAAGTTTCGGCGATTGGATGAGTTGTCGCCCCGGTCGGAAGCCCGCGGAGACCGGTCCCGTTTCATAACGAAAGCCGACATCGGCGCCAGATTGTGAGGGACCGCTGTGAGCAGCCGGCCCCATTCGGGCCTGTAATGAGACTAGCCTGTGGCGTGTTGTGTGGCGCGTGTGGTTCCGTCAGGTGTCATGAGCTAAATTTTCAGCGCCGGTGTTCAATGACCGCTAAAAGATCAGGCCATTGACCGTGGGTGGGCGTGCGGTGTCGTTCAAGCGGAAGTATCTCGGGCTGGCAAAAAGGGTGACAGCGCCATTGCGCGCAATGGCGGGGTTGACCGCGGGACCAGCAGTTGTTGGTGCAGCGGGTGGGCTGTGTGCAGATCGCTGACATGGTTCCAGGCGGCGGTGGCAGGGAGTGTTGATGCCAGTGGCTACAACGTTGGCTCGATTTTCGGCCCGTGTAGTTCTTTGTTGGACTAAATTGTGCGTAGACAGTTTGCTATTTTGTCGCTGTTTTCAACGGTGCGACATCGCGCACCTTATCTATGGCTGCCTGTCTCAAGGTTTAGGAACAACGGAGAGGGTGGAGATCGTGAAACTGCAACAGTGTCACTACATGTCTGTATCATGTGCAAATGTACGCCGGTTGATCAGTTTGTTTTACCCATCTGTCAGTTGTCATGTACCCTTACCTCGATCGCTGTTTCTGCCCGATCGAGCAGAATGACGCAAGGCGTGTGAATAATCGCGATCGGCGTGCTGACGAAATTCCCACAATTTTTGTGCGTCATTCACCGCGGTGGCATTTTGTCCCGCCGTGGCCGGCTAAGTTCATTCTTAGGTGGCAGCGCAATTATCAGCTGATTGCAACTCATCCCGGTGACATCTTGATAAGGCAATGAACGCTCAACAAAAGCGGCCCTGGCTGACTTGCAAACCTAGCAGCTCGGAGTACAAACTGGCGAACAATCCCTGCGTTCCCAGAAGGCCATTCAAGATATCCTTGTCATCGGAAGCGCATTGCCTCGTCAGGCAGTGTGCAGCTGCCCGCGCGCGGCGCGCTGTCTGTGATCGTTGAAGCTGTATTGTTTCGGCTGAGGCTGGCTTCAGACAGTCACTACAGCTGCCCACGCGCGGCGCGCTGTCCGTGATCGCTGAAGCTGGATTGTTTCGGCTGAATCTGGCTTCAAACAGTCACTACAGCTGGACGCACGCTGGGTGATGCGCCGACGACTGATGTAGCCTGAAATGTGAACTCACGGCTTTCACTGTTTACATCGTCACTCAACACATGCAAATGACGTGAGAGCAAGGCGGTAAAACTGTCCCGAAAAGCCTGGATCTTGCCTGCAACCATCTGGCGCGTGAAATATCGTTAGGAGCCATTCCCGGCAACATTCGAATTACCGGCCCTTCGCGTAATTTGCATTTCACGCTTCCCTGATGATGGAAGCGCACGCTGTCTGGGTGCGTGACCTTGCCGCCGGCCGTTTGTACTTTCCATAACGATAGCCTTGGCTTTGCTTGTTTTTTTACATTCTAAGTCAAGGTACATCCGCCTGTATTTACGTGATCCTCGAAAACACGGCCCAAATAGCAGTGCCAGTGCAGCGATGGTCTTACTTCCCAACTATCTGCGCGCCATTTTTACGCTGTCGCTGTCCCGTATCACCGGAGCGAGTGACGCGATCGATGTGGGATTCCATCTGCCTGGCCGTGATGGGATGGGTATTTGCGGTTAGCATGCCTCTCGAGCGCCGGCTGACAAACGACCCGGTCGTCTGCGGCAGTCAGCCAGCCGGCGCCGTGTTACAGTGCGGCGCAGGTACAGCTCTGTGACCCGACCCGGCGCCGTCTCGCAGCCCGGGGCTCCCGTCCGGGAGCTGTCTCGCAGCCCGGGGCTCCCGTCCGGGAGCTGTCTCGCGGCTCGGGGCTCCCGTCCCGTGCTGCCTCCTGGCCCGTGGCTCCCGTCCCGGAGCTGTCTCGCGGCCCGGGGCTCTCGTCTCGGAGCTGTCCCGCGGCTCGGGGCTCTCGTCTCGGAGCTGTCTCGCGGCCCGGGGCTCCCGTCCCGGAGCCGTCCCACGGCCCGGGGCTCCCGTCCCGGAGCTGTCTCCCGTCCTGGGGCTCCCGTCCCGGAGCGGTCGCACGTCCTGTCCCGTCGCGCGCACGTCGTATCGCGCCTCCGTCCGGGCGGAAATCCGGTCACCAGCCTGCCGCAGGCCGCCGTCCCCGGCAGCCGCCGGTGGCAACGCCGCCACGGTCCGGTGACGCCACAGTGGCCATTGTCGTCACAGCGGGCGGTGAGGTCACAGCGAGCAGTGCCATCCAGGCATCCGGGGGACCTTCAGTGCCTGTGCAGCGAGAAGGTCGCCCCACGCTGAAGGCTGGCGTCGGTGTCTTCGGGCGTGAATGTTGCCCCGGTCGGTGATACCTCCGCAGGCTCCGGTCACGGGCACTCATCAAGTTCGCTGATAATCCATGCGGCTTAGCAGCGATAATGTGTGCTACATTAAGCGGCGACGGTGCGCGCATGCTGGTGGGATGCGTGCTGATAATGCGTGCTGCACGCGTCTTCGGCCCCACCGGTGTCCCAGAGAAGCCCTGGTCCCCGGCCGGTGCCGACAGGGTGGGACCGCCCGGTCCGCACGCGCGGAGAGACACCTGTCGGAGTCCGAGAGCGAATCCGCGGCTTCTTTCATTGCCGTTCCCCGGTCTGAGTCCGATTTAGCTGCGATAAAAACTGATTCATTGGGGTCTGCAGCCGAAATGGTCGCGAGTCCGGAATGGATTCCGAGCACCTGCGCCCGTTGCCTGCCGGCGCACGGCTGTGGTGGGCCGCGCTGGACTCCGTGACTCCGTGACTTCCCGACTCCGTGACTCCGAGACTCCGGAAATCCGTGACTTGACTCCGAGGCTCAATGACTCCGGGACTCTGTGACTCCGTGACTCGATCACTCCATGACTCCGTGCCGCCGTGACTCCGTGCCGCCGTGACTCCGTGCCGCCGTGACTCTGGGACTCCGGCGGCTCAGGTCACACCGCGTGCCACGGCCCGCCGTGACGTCCGCATGTCCGGAGTCGTGAGCGTGACCTTGAGCTCAGGGGTATCGGAATGTCGGCGCGCGAGGGGTGGGGACGTGTACGCTCGGAGGCGTGTTGCCCGGCAACGCTATTGTACATTCGTGCGGCGCCGTGTCCATTGCCGGCTATTTTAGTGCTGGCGACAGGTTCTTTGGGAAAGGTCTCAACAACTCTCTCACGGCCTTCGTCGACGACATCTTATCATTTCCCATTGACGTCGGTCCAATATTCACCAGTGAGTTCTGAATGGTGTCAGAGGAAGGCCGCCATTGATTGTTTTAGTGGATCTGTGAAGACGGGATGTACAAAGTTCTTGCTGACACTACCAGAGACCGTGGTGGACGGTGGACGCCATTTTGGGGATTGCTCACCGTTTGCAATGCAACACTTGCAATTACATCCACGCAACGGCTGTGCGAATGGGTGCTTAACGGCAGTGTTCATGGTTCACAACTTCCGACTCTAATCTTGGGTAGATTTTGGACGGGTAGAATGACCCGAAAATCATTCTGAATATGGCGGGGACTCCCATGGCCCGGACAGCCGGTTGCACATGTACGTTCTTATGTGACGCAGGATTCGGAAAAATGGCGTTTGACCCGGCGGCGCGACCGCAGGTACAGCATGACAGGAAATACTGCTGATTATTCACAACCGCCTGGCTTAAAACAGCGCACAATACGATAACGGCGCCATCATAGCTGGGACCATAGATCATGGCCTGGGTCACGGATTTCACCTTTGTCAGGTTTAGAGAATAGATCAGCAAAGGTTTCAGGAGCGCTCCTGATCCGCGTGACTTCTTCTCAGGAGCCCATTCCTGGCTCCCAGGGCCGTCCAACCACTGCGGCGCGTGAAATCTTTGCCACAAAAAGTGCACCGCCGTTGAACTGGACGATTAAGTTAAGGTTTACACAAATGCTGCTCAGCAGGGGGTGTAGGTTTATACACCTTTGTGGACCCTGTAATTGAGGGGAAACGGCATATGTCACAAACACGGCGGTCATCGTTTTGACCATCATGTGCTGACCATTGGCAATATGGTGCTATAATAAAAGTCGGTTTGATAAATGATAAAATCTAAAAAAAGCAGTGTCGTCCGTCAAGAAGCGGGCCGATTTTTTGGGATCGTGGGCCCACAGGTCGGCCCTGCCAGCTATTTACAGAAATCAGCACTCCTGCTGCTTAGCGTGAGGTGGGAACCTTGAATTCTATTGATTGCAAATGGTTCAGACTAGATTTATCGAATAAAACTACAGGTCTTTGCGTGGGTCTTGCTAAAAGATTTCCCCCCTATGTTAATGAAAAGTGTGGCTATTTTGGCTCATCCTCGTCGCTTCGTCGCATCCTCACCGCATCCTCAGCAGAGGCGTCATGAGCTTTGGCTCATGGCGCTTCTGCTGGAAGATTAGCGGACACGCATGTGGGGTTCCTACTGAAAATGTATTTTGTGCTCTGCGTAGCCAGCACTTTGGTGACGTTAGGTGACGTTAGCCACTCAATATTATTCAATTTGGTCATTCACTCGAGCCAATCTGACCTGATTGTGTGGCACCCTACGTTGATCGATACCCCCCCCCCCCCCCCCGAGTACCTCGGATCAAGCCAATGTTTGTCCTCCGTCAAATTTGCCGTCATCTGGAGGACGGATGGAAAACGCTGAGAGATGTTTGTGTGAATTTGCCGGTGCTGGAATCAGCGCCTTGCAGTGTCGGAATGTTAACATTGTGTGCTCGTAGCGAAAGTTGATGTGGCCGCTGCCACACTTGCCATACCGCGTTCGCCACCCATGCTTGGGTGCGAAGCGGACATGAACCAGTGACAGACTGCTCTGAAGCATCCAATGACGGACCTGTCACGATTGCTTCCGTCTGAGTGTTGCGGGCCGTTTGCCAGATATGATAAACGAGCATGACTCATGGTTTGAACTGAGTCACGCAAGGAGCATAGATCACCGTGCAACACAGCGCAATCAGGTCTGCTCGATAGGAGCTGGAGTGAATGATCAATTACTCCAATACTCGTACGCGAGTGGATATCAGGAGGCGTGAAATCGCGCGGCTTGCGTGGAAAACTAACCTTCTCACAGCCGTATTCAATCATGCAACGCTGTTACCTATCGAGTTTCAGCACATGCACCTCACGTGCATGCGCGGCGGTGTCCGTTGACTCGGTGTTGAGCAGACAGGCGCGGCTTCAGTGGCGGGTGGCCGCCTGCGCCGTGCACCTTATGTTCCGGCGCGGCGGCACGGCCGTGTGTCCTCCCCACCGCTCGCGCGGGGCCAGTGGCACGCGCCACCGATCAGAGTGGCTTTGTTCTGTGGGCGTTAAAGCGTGGCACTGAGAGAGAGAGAGAGAGCGAGAGCGAAAGCGAGGGCGAGAGAGAGATCCTCACTCGTGTTTGTTTGGCTCTGAGGCATCTTGGCGTGTGCGTGTGTTTGGGAGGCCTCACTTCTAGCGGGCTCGCGGCGCGTTGTCGCACGCACTGCGGTGCTCAGCCGCACTTCACGCGAACGGTCGGGTTCCGCTGTTGAGATAAGACTGTCGGACACCACCCACCTCAGAACGCAGCGATGAGGTGCCAGTTACCACGCGAGCAGTGAGTTCTGACCGGCCTGGCCAACTCCCCAGGCATGCGCAGCCCGCCGGCGTATTTAGCATAACAGCGGGTGTATTTGGGGTCACGTCAGCGGCGGGACAGCCGTGTCCACCGAACATCTGGATGTTCCCCTGGTTCTTGTCTCACCTTTCACTGGCCAGCGGTGTCCGTGCTGAGCTGATTACCAGTCCCCCGGTGGCAGCGGCCCGCCGCGGAGGGGTCAGAGACCAGCAGATAGGGGAGGGACCCTGACTGTGCCTGATGGCATCGATCGCCGGAGGTTGGGGGACCCGCCCTCCGCCTCGTGCTATTGTGTGGGGCCGATTCTCCAATCCGCGGCGCGAGTGGTGGCGGCGTGCTTATTGTCGTGTGTGTGTTTGTCTGGGGCTCAGATTTCGGGAAAGAAACAACGTTGGGCCCATGATGACATGGCTGGACGTATCTCAGAGCCCAAATATCTTCCTGTTAAGCACGCTGTAGGTTGAATCAGGTTTTGAACGAACCGGAAGTAAGGGCCAGTATAACGAAGGCAGTTAACGTGGTCCCTGGTTTTCATAGCAATCCGAGGGAAGCATTTGTGAACTAGCGGATCTGTCGTGAACTTTCTCGTGGTTGCATTAGCCCGCAGTAGCTGCTGACTGGAAGTGTCCGTCACGAAGCTTAAATGAATTTTTACACATTTTGTCAAGCTCCTGAGCCTACAGGCTTGGTGTGACAGCGCAAGCATGATCAGGCCGCCGTAACGCATGCGCACATTCGTCACGTCTCTGCTCTGCACACGTCGGTGGACATTTCTGGTGTATACACTGTCCCACAAACGTTCTCGGCCAGCCCTCACCTATTCACCCCTTCGGCGGTCGTCCGTATTTACCGGGCACGCGCTGTTTGACGTGTGCCAACGCGGCCCCTGCGCCGGTCCGGTGCTTCCGGGCGGCGGCGCCGGCGGCCGGCGCGCGGGCGCTGGCGCCGACCGCAGGCCCGGTGACGGACACCGATAGGACACGCGGCGTCGGCGGTCAGGAGTGAGTCAGCCCCCAGCCCCGCTGGAGCGGCGGCAGCTGGCCCGCCGGCGGCCTGCATGGTTGGGGGGAGGGGAGCTGCGGGCCGGCTCAGGGCTGTCAGCTGTCGCGAGGCTCTGCGGTGGCGGGGGCGCGGCCACCACGTGGCGATCTGCATCGCTGGGTGAACCGTTTGGAGAGTGGCGCTCATTGAGGCGTGTTTTGTTGCGGATGTACTTGATCGCACTGGGGCTGTTCTGGGTCTGGTGCCACTATTGACGTTACGAAGGGCGGCATTGGGAAGCTGGTTCAGCGCTCACCCCAAGCAACACGCTCATGCGTGTTGCTTGGGGTCGATTCGGTTTTTCTTCGCGAGAGACGTGATCAACCATGCTCTCTCCTGGCCTCCGCCGTGCTTTCGATCTCAGCACCTTTTCCCTTTCTCAGTACTCTCCAAAGGCGCGACCGCACTGCTATTTGACTTCGGTATCATCGACCGTGGGGGCGGCCCGTTTGGACGGGAATGACGCCACGATGCGCGGGGTTCAGATGTCCGAGTACTCCTTCGGCATGCTGCATGACGCTGCTATCAGAAGCTGTGATAGTTCCAGCCGTTGTGGCTGAAGTCACGATTGCCTGAGACATGAGGAATGCCATGGACCACTCTCACAATACGATCCGTAATTTCGCAACGCACCCACGAGTCGTGAGAACGGCGTCTGATCGCGCCAAATCGCACTGCCGCTCTGGCTGTGCCAGCGGTGGCGGCTCAGCCCCACACGGCCGGGCCGCCGCCGCCGGCGAGCGAGAGGAGAGCCGGTGGAGGCCTACCACAGTGGCAACTCTAGGGCGGTGTTGCCCGGGGCAACGTCGCCGGGATGTGAATGGGACGGGCCGGCAGGCGTGGGCGGCGCTCCCGTCTGGGATGACCTAGGCGGGCGAGTGCCGGGTGTCGTTCTCCCATTGTCACCAGGCGCCCGCCCCCGTGACTAATTAACACCGTTCTGTGTAAACCGAATATATCTTTTCCGTGTGTGTCAGGGATTTATTTTGCTATTCTGGTGCAGGGAAGGGGCCCGGCCCCTCTCCCACCCCAACTTGGGCTTCAGATTCTCCCAACATTGAGAAACAAGTGGGCTAAATCCAGGGTAGAGACCCATTTTTTGTTGGTGCAGTTTCGGGGTGGGTTTTTCGTTTTCTCACTTTTTGTTGTTCACAAGGCTCAGGTTCTTTCACCACGTAATGCGTGAGTTTCGATTTACGGAAATGTTGGCTTTGTACACTTTGTGATGTTGTAACGGAGCACAAAATGAATGTCATCTCTGGTAACGTCCAGCCGTACTTAAGACGTTGAAGATTTATTACGTTTTTCGTGATAGCACCTTTTTGCCACCGGTAGCGTATTATTCAACCACGTCTAACTGGGTCGACTAGGTCTAACTAATGGGTCAGCATCCATCACACCGTGAGGTGACCACAACAGACATCAGAAATTTGCGGTAATGAGCTAGAAAGGATCCTGGAAGCGCCAGTTTGGCTTCGAGGAGCTTAAATATTGAAACGCGTGGAGCTACACTACGACGACAGTGCGACGGAATTGCGAGCTCATTTTCCCCACGTCTTTGGCCACATCATGCATCGGGAACGTAAGGGACTCGCGGTTCGCCAAACATCTCACAGCGATATCGAACCGAGCGCACCGAGCCCTCCTAGAGCAGTCCACATCCATCTGACGGCCTCCTCGGCGGCCGTCCTGTCGCCTGAACCCTCCTCGCGCGATTGATACCAGGCGCGCCTCTACTGCCCATACTTAGCTTGGCGCATTACGCAGAGGACAAAGCGCCGGCCCATCTGGGCGCCGGGGCCTGGTGCCAGACGGCGTCCTCCTGGGCGTCGGCGCTCGCTGCCGCGATATGTGTTAACGGGCGACCTTAATCGCGGCATGGCAGCGCGGTAATGGTCGGGGCCGGCCCACATACGGGCCGGTGTGGAGGGCTGTCGTGATGACTCCGCGTGTCAGTGGGCTGGCGCTGTCACTGGGGACAGGCTCCACACCTCGCATGAGCGGCACCCGCGACGCAGTGGAGCACCATCATTGTGTAAACACCCACACGTTTGGTCAGGTCAGAGTCCGGACCTGCCACACGTTCGTTGCAGGTCCGGACTCCATTGACGCGGACCTGCCCCGCAGGTCAGCTACTGTAGACCTTTGCTGATGTACGGCGACCTGCGCCAGCTGCTGTTCGGCTGTTGACTCAAGTTGTGCGCCAGTTACTGACACAATGCGTGCTAATTGGCGCCGGCCGTCTCTTTGGCGCCACTCAAGATCCGGCTGAGGGCCGGCGGAGCCTCGGTCCTCGCGGTGGGTCGCCGAGCACGTCACGCGCTCGTTTAACCCGGCTGGAGGTCGGCGGTGGGTGGTCGATGGGAGCGCAGCGGTCGCTGACCTGGCGCTGACCCGAGCTGGCCCTCGGGCGGCCGCCGGGCGACGCCGCGTCGGATGGAGATCAGTTGGCACCGGCGCAGGACGCCGAGTCGCGCACCCCGCGCGGCGCCGCCGCATGTGATGGCGGCTGACGTGAACGCGTCGTTTGTTTGTCTGTCTGTCCGTCTGTCTGTCGGGGCATCCGGCGCGAGCAGTCGATTACTGGCGGCGGCATTAATTTATGGATTAATTCGAGCGCCATCTGGCGGCCATTAAAGCCACCCTGGCTGCGCGCAAGCGGCTCAAACGTCCCGTCATCCACGGCTTTCGAGGGTGGCGGAAAACAAGAACGGCAAGATGTGCGTTATGAGCAGCGATTCTTGAGAACGGTGTGCATGGGTCTTTCTCCTTTGCTTCCGGTGTTGCTTACATGTTGTGTCTATATTTTTCCACTGCAGCACTAAGATTTTTGAAACAATGGTATGTTGATGTAAACAATGGCATGCACAGTATCATTGCTTACCGACTAGAGAATCGCCAGATGGAGTCAGGTTTAACGGATGTGTCCTAATATTTCCGACCCAAGATATGAAAATGACTCTCATGGCGCTCACAGCGCCATAAACATTGAACAAACCATTCATGGCATTTTTGGGCAGATAAATCCGTCTGACATCCGTGACGAATGACGCTTATCCCGGACTAACCAATGCATTAGCCGCACTCAGCTCGGCTGAGCCAGGCAGCGCGCGGACGGCGGGCTGGGCACAGCGCAACCAACGAACTTCATACCGCCTGCCGCTGTCAGGGCCATTAGCCGTCCATAACTCTCGCATGACCTGCGCGTCGTCGGCGGCCGGCCGTGCCGTACGTCAGCGGCGGCCGGCTCCGGTCACGCCCGACCGCGAATGGTGGTTCCGGCCGGTCGGTGGCCGCTTCCTCCGGCGCCGGTAATTGTCGCGGCCCGGGCGCCGGCTGCCCGGCGCGGCCCGGGCGCCGCCGGACGCTGCTCCGAGCGCCGCCGTCCCCTGGCGTGCCTCCAAGGACCGCCCCGTCCGCCTGTCACTCGCCGCCGCTGGCCTGGCGGCGCTGATCGAGTGACGGACGCGCTGCCGTCGGCCGGCCCGGCCCGGGCTGCGTCGTCCACCGTCCGAACGGCCCCTCTCCCCCACGTGACGTCATCGATGGTCGTCGACCTCGCGGCAGCCGGCTGGATCCCCCGCCAGCTGACTGCCGGTGACGCCGGCGGCGCTGTGACCGAATCGGCCGTGCCCGCGCCTTTTGTTAAAATCGGAGCCGATCGCTATTTTGCCCACTGGTCGGATGACGTCAGCGGTTAAGACCATGTGCAGCATCTCGATGTGGAGGAGCGTAACTCAACGTTTCCCTTCAGTGTGGCCAAACGCACTATTCAAATGCATCCACTGTCACTTCTGTACGTATGCTCAACTTGCTTGGGGGGCCTTTTCATTCAAACTGGCGACGGCCTCGCCTTGGACTGAGAGGAAATGACTATCTGGCGGAGGATCGCGGCGGTATTGCCGTAGGCGCCTTTGGCGCGCAGGAGAGCGCGCGTAGTTGGCTGATTCGTAGCGCCGTTGTGCGTCGAGTCGTTCGTAATGAGCCGCTTAGTGTTGAGCGCGCCAGCCGGCCTGCTTTACGGCCTGCCAGCGACGACTTTCCTTCTGTCTTTCACTCAACAAGTCCCCGTCGATGCTGTACTGTCGTAAACGCTTGGGCGATTAGCACCTCCCACGCCTTCTGGGACCGGAAGCTTCACTCTCGGGCACATTCGGCGGTCGTCATTGGCTCATACATCTGCACCCGGTGCAGACCGACCTGGAGACTTAAGTGCGTTCCTATGTAGGCTATCACGTACGTGTGCCCACCAGGTGGAGCAAGTAGACCATGCCATTTCAGCCGCAGTGCGGGGACTCCATACACGCGAGACCCCGAGTGGGAAATGTTGGCAAGAAGGCAGGCTTATTTCGAACGTTGCCTTTGAACACTGCACGCTATTTGCCGGACTCCAGTTCATTTCGGTCTGCGGGACCGCGTCACCATCGCCGCCCGTCGCCGGCGGACGGGTCACAGATGGTCTGCGTGCCGGCAGCGGTCTGGGCGCGGGGGCCGCGCATCCGTCACGCTCAGTCCTGGGGGTCGGCCGGCGGGGGGGGGGGGACGGGTCGGACGGCGAAGGTCAAGGTCGGCCGCCGCGTCTGGAGCGGCTCACAGAATCAATTGGAGTGGTCTGCCGCAGGGGCGCGGCCACCACCGGGGTCGGCGGGCTCCGAGCCCCGGCCAACACCAGGCTCGACGACCTGTGCTCGCGTTTTGCACAACCGAAATAGCATCAAACTGGACTGGAGCCGGTTGGTTTGGTCTCGGACCTCGGCCACCGTCAGCGGCGGGGTGACGCCCGTGACAGGGCCGGAGCGGATCGATCGAGCCGTCGGATGTCGCCATTCACAAACGGGCTTCAACAGCTCGGCTGTTGCTGTTTGGCAATGCTGCCAACGGTCACTGAATTGGGGTGGTAGTTGTCAGGTAGACACTCGCAGGTGCTACGCGTGGAGCTGTGCGTGACTGTGTACGCCCTGCTGGGAACATCGCACTCGCACCCGTCCTACACTGCAGCTGCGGGCGGGAAAGGACAGTGTCTGCCTCGCCACCTCCTCAGAACCGAGATGTGCGGGAGGTGGCTCGATTGTGACAAACACCGGCTCTTCCCCGTCGGCTCGGCGCACGCTCCGCACCGGCGGCGCCGCCGTTCGCTGGAGCGGAAGCCGTCTCGGGCGTCGAATCGCCTCTCGCCGGAAGCGCTACTGGTTTCCGCCGGGGATGGGAACGGGGGGGGGGGGGGAGGGGCCGCCCGGTGTGGTGCCTCGCGTAGGGAGGGAGGAGGAGGGGGAGGGGGAGGAGTTGCAGGCATCGCTGAGACGGTTTTGAAACCGTTGGGACTCTGAACGAAACATTTGCGGCATGATTTTAACCTTGATACGTAATCGTTTAATGGCCATTCGTTCCAAGTCGGTCAGTGTTAGACGCGCGGAGGCATTGCAGATTAAAAACTGTGACGTCTCAGGGTGCAGGTGTGGGTTTGCTGGATAAGTGTGATTGGTAGCATCAAGATGCTGGGTGCTTAGTCTAAGTGGTATCTGAAATCAGTATGTATTGCTAATCGATGCATTATTAGACCTCTTTGTGTGCAATGACCAGTGTGGTTCATCCGGTGCTTGTTTGCCTAGTAGGTACCGATTTTATGTTTGTTGGTCACCCAAGACGAGGTCATTTGCGTTGGGCATAATCAATGACGACATATGTGGCGAACATGATCCCCAGCTCCATTTGCGTCGAGCGTAATCTGTGCGATTAGTTTCATTGCTCGTCAGCCTCCAACCAGTCAGAGTAAACAGCCCAGCCAGTCGCGCAAATTGACTGAAGTTGATGGATGATAATTGGGTTGATGGGAAACTAGTTTCAGGCTCATCAAGCGCCCCCTCGCTTCAAGCGCTGTTTCCGTTGCTGGCGTGATGGCCGTTTTTAAAGCCTCTTGATCGCCGACATACCTTTTGAACGCCGGCATACCTCGTGATCGCCGGCACACCTCTTGATCGCCGACATGCTTGAGCTGTGGTCGGTGGCCGCCTGTAGTATGCAACGGCATCACGTACAGGGCATGCCTGGCCCGAATAGTGGCTATATTTACCCTCCTGTTTGGGTGCGAGACATGCCGGCATGCGACGACGTCCTTCCGGGTGACATTCCGGCCTGTCCTTTATGAATTGCGGACGAACTGACCCTGCGGTGCCCAAGTCTCGGCTCTGCGGTGAGCGGCCGAGAATTGAATTACTGATAGCCGTTTGAAACAATAAGCAGGTCCGCAAAACTGTGGACCTGCGGCCAAATGTTGCTTGCGCCAATGCCGCGGGCCTCGAACTGGACATTCACTTGGTCTACGTCTAGTTATATATGCTAAAGCTCGTTTAGGAATACCGCTATAAATCCACTACTCAGAAGTACACATCATTATATTGGCATGAGACAAACTCCTGCAATATTCATATGTGCGCCGTCTTGCTTTGGCCAAAACGGGAAGTGATGCGTGTAGATCTTGTGCACATGACGCAGAATTATGGCGGATTGGTTCTAGCAAGAAGCGCATGCGCAAAGCTTTCCTTCGCATTGCTCCAGCCTGACGGCGACGCCATGCCACCGGCAAACCCGCAGTATTTTTCCGAGCTGGAATCGACCGATTGCAAGCGTTTTGCTGTCCCAACGCGAAACCGCCGTCACCACCAAGCGTCCCGCCAGCTGCGCTATGTCACGATACCACTTTCGCTGCACTGTGGACTGCGGTGTCCATTCTGAGACCTCTCCTGCCCTGCGGTGACGCTGACCTGCCGCGACAGTGTCACGCTGAACTTGATCTCTCGCGGCTCGGAACGTTTCATGGAAGGGGAAGGGGGGGGGGGGGGCAGCCGACCGCGGCTCGCCCTCCAGCTGGGGACGACCTGGCCCGAGCTGGGGACGAACCACGCCGAGCTGCGGACCACACGCGTTGCTTCGGCGATCTAGCCCAGTTGATCCGCTGCTGCAGGCCGAGTTGATCCGCCGCTGCAGGCCGCGCAAAAACAGCGGCCGTGCCGTGACTGCGCCTTTCATCGCCGCGCCACGATTGCAAGCAGCCGTCACCGCTGCGCCACGATCGTAAAACACCGCCGCCGGCATCGGTTGCGCAACAGCCGATTGTGTTGCAGGATCCGGTGGCGTGGTTTGCGCGGTGTGCGTGCTTGTGGCGCCTTTAGGAGACCCTGGGCGTCACCCTCGCATTACAACGTTGACAGCGTTTCATTAGCCACCAGAGACTCCAGACGTTATCAGAGGCCCCGTCGTCTTCAAAAGGTTATTAACAACGTTGTTGTTATCCAAACCTTGAGACAAACGTTACCAGTGGCTCAATAATATCTCAAATTCGTCAAACTCTACCACGGGCTTTAGGCGCACCTGGACTCCAGAGGCTCCAAACGTCATAGGAGCCTACGGATGGATTGTATGAGGTTCAATGAATTACCCAGTGCTCCATGCATCACGACAATCCGCCTGGTCGTTCGGATGGCTCCCCTTTTCATCGGATGGCTCCCCTTGTCATCGAACGACTCACTTCGCCATCGGATGACTCCACTTGTCATCGAATAACTCCCTTTGTTATCGGATGACTCGTCTTGCCATCGGATGACTCTCGACAGCATCGGATGACCCCCTCTGCCATCGGAGGACTTTCCTTGTCATCAGACGTTGTCATCGACATTGCATGACGCGTGACCCTGGTTTTGAACCACTTCTGAATGCTGGCCTGCCTGCCATGACGACAACAGCCGTCGGATGCAGGGACTACGTCTGTTGGAAACTTATGTAGCCCTCGTTTTGTTTACTTCGTCCTGCGACAACGGGCCAATGCTACCCTATGGTGGACTTCGTAGCATCAGTCTGTGAACATCGCGCCTTCTCCACGCTTGACCCGTCGCGAGGCTTCAGGTGGCGTCGGTTATCCAACACAGGATGCTCCTCGTACTAATCGAGGTTGACGCACAGCGATTATGCCATTGATTAATCGATATTGCTGCATTTTTGCTGTGTTGTGAAAGGCAATGCGCAGTGGTTAAGAAGAATCCGTTTTAGGAGGCTGTTGACACAGGGCCATCCGGGAGGACTAAAATTCTTCTGCAGTCTTTTTGCGCCACATACCGGCAAAGTAACAAGGAGGTTTGGGATTGGTACTCTGTCTCAGGTGACGCTAACACACTCGCCTTTCATGGCTAGTGCGTGATTGCTCCATCTAGCAGTTCCAAAATGCCGGAGTGAATGGAATTATCTGGCGATTCCACTCTAGCAAATGGCTAAAAGTTAGGCGCGATGGTGGGAAGTTCACCCATTCACCGGTTTCGCCACGCATTCCCAGACAATCATGGAAGATTCATGCCTGCAGTGCAGTTGCTTTTGTGAAATTGAAGCTATGATGCTTTTGAGCACACGTGCTAGTCAGTGGCGGCATACCTCGCCACTGACTAGAGGGCCGGCCGCCGCCACTGCTGCACGCACCCCATGACGAGCAGCTGACCCCGGCGGGGTGTCGGTCCTCGCGCCGTCGTCGGTCCTCGCGCCGTCGTCGGTCCTCGCGCCGTCGTCGGTCCTCGCGCCGTCGTCGGTCCTCGCGCGGTCGTCGGTCCCCGCGCGGTCGTCGGTCCCCGCGCGGTCGTCGGTCCTCGCGCCGTCGTCGGTCCCCGCGCGGTCGTCGGTCCCCGCGCGGTCGTCGGTCCTCGTGCCGTCGTCGGTCCTCGCGCGGTCGTCGGTCCTCGTGCCGTCGTCGGTCCTCGCGCCGTCGTCGGTCCTCGTGCCGTCGTCGGTCCTCGCGCCGTCGTCGGTCCTCGCGCGGTCGTCGGTCCTCGCGCGGTCGTCGGTCTTCGCGCGGTCGTCGGTCCTCGCGCGGTCGTCGGTCCCCGCGCGGTCGTCGGTCCCCGCGCGGCCGTCGGTCCCCGCGCGGTCGAGGGCCCTCGCGCCTTCGTCGGTCCTCGCTCGGCCGTCGTTCCCGTCGCATGACACGCCACCAGACACGTCTCGAACGCTGCCGGGTGGGCGTGGCACGAGCGTCATCCAGCGGTGCTTTAGAGCGCTCGCGGCGGATCGCCAGTCGCCAGCCGCCAGCCACCCAGAACTTTAATCTGATTCCAATGGCTCTGAATTAATTGGGCGCTGTCGTCCCGAATTTCATGGCCGAGTCTATCGACTCGGCTGCAGTTCCTTGGGGAGCGACGCGACGGTGCCGGCGCGCTGGGGATGTATATCAGACGCAACAGTTGTCGTCCAGGGGGTTGAAGCGCGTTGCCGACTGGCGCCGCTGCATTTCCCAACAGCATCATGTTTACGCCCCTTCGCTGCGCCGAAGGCTGTGTCCATCTTCTGTCCCGTCGCGAACGATGTTGTCGCCAACTCGGCCCTGGGGAAATTCCTTGACAGAAACTTGCAGACGTACACCGGAACAATTTTAGTAGCAGTGAACCCGTACCGAGAGCTCAGCATCTACGGCCAGGTGAGCCATGAGCATGCGCGGGCGCCGTGCGCTCAGATGTTGAAGCGTCGTTGTTGTTTTGCTCAATGTTGAGCGTTCTGAGCCAGGCCAATCGTTTGTGTAGTCAGCCGGTTGAATGAATTCATGGAGTGAACGTTTGCGTCGTGCTGTTTGCCTTCCGAACGCGCATGCGCTCCACGAGCGCCGCAACTCACGCCGACGCGTGACTGGAAAGTCGGCATGCCCCGCTGCATCATCAAAACACACCCCGACCGCGTGACCCACTCTCCATTCCGTTGGTATCCGTTGTAAATGACTGGGCCCCTGCGCATGTATGCCTCGCTTGCGTTTGGTCATTTCCGTCTTTTGTGCGGCTGGTTAGCGCTTCACGGGCTGCGGTCGTCTCACGTGCGCCAGTTTGAGTGTCGTCGTCTGCTCACCGACGGATGCCGTTGCAGGACGCCATCTTCTCGTACCGCGGGCGGAAGCTGGGCTCCATGGAGCCGCACATCTACGCGCTGGCGGAGGCAGCGTACACGGCTCTGAAGAGGGGCGACGGCAACCAGGTATGAACGCATCCAGCTGTGTGACAGGCGAACGGTCCGTTTGGCTGGGTCTCGTGTCTGGCGTTCGCTGGACTGTAATCGGTCTTGTACATCACCAAGTTACCATTTTTCACATATTGGAGGCTTCTTGAGTCACTTCACCCATACCAAAACCTGGCCATCTCCCTAACCCCGCAGTGCGTGATAATTACCATCGTCTGAAGCCACCTGTTGTTCCTAGCACTCCCAACCACATCGTAGCTCCTTGCGTCCTCCACATTCGCGTGCGATGCGCTCCGCTCGGGCTGACCCGTGACCTTCGCCGGCGGCAGTCGTGCGTGATCTCGGGCGAGAGCGGCGCCGGTAAAACGGAGACCACCAAGTTCATCCTGCAGTACCTCTGCTCGGTCACCTCCGGCGTCAGCACCTGGGTCGAGCAGCAGATCCTCGAGGCCAACACCATCCTGGAGGCGTTCGGTGAGTTAGCGGTGGGCGAGTCAAGGCCTGCCCAGAAGGTGTCTCCGTCTCAGCCAGGCGCGATCCCGCCGACACTGCTGGCCGCTCCGGTTCGGTGGGTTAAAGGAGGCGCAGAGGGTGTGAATCCGTGAGGGTGAAGGAATGACGGGCGGTTTCACACACACGCACTTGCTGAGGTCAACTTAGTGCGCCCATTTGCTTGCTGCGCTAAGGTGGACCTCGTGGGGGAGGCGTGCGCCCGCATTGCATGGAAGCCGGAGTGGTAGAATTTCTACTAGAGGCGTAACTTTATTTACCTCCGGGGCCTGAGCACCTCCCCACTACTGCCTTGGATGCATGTTGGCAAAGAGGGAATTCTGGGTCAAATAAACACAGAGCAATTACCTGAGCTGTTGGTGTGCTGGGCTGGGCTATTGGTCTCATGTTCATTCCTTACCAAATAGTATCCTGCAGGTACCCAATATTTTGTCATGCTAGATCATTGATATGTTAAGCCAGTCTGCAAACGTTTGGCAAGTTTTCAAATGATAACGCATGGATCGGGATAATGAACAAATGAATGCAATATGCGGCAGCTGTTAAAGGTACAGGGTGGCCCAGATAAAAGTTAACGCATGTTTTTCTAAGCGGTGGCAGGTGTATTTAGCACATAATCGTGGCTATGATGGTTATCCAACACGTTTAGCGACGCCGGTAGTCGTGGGTGATCCCTCACCAACATTTGCTGAAATATTTTGCTGTGAATTACACCCTATTCTAAGCTTTTCACAAAAAGGCAACTCAGTTATTTCAAAGGGAAGTCATTCCTCTGCAGAAAATCAATTTCCAATATGCGAGGCACGAAATAGTTTTTTCAGCTTAACATCGGTAACGCGAATTAAGGTGGCCGAAATCCTGGGAGACATAAGGTTTTGGGAGTAGGCTAGGTTAGTCTTTTTGGTTGAGCCTCACCAACCGGTTTAAGAAAATGGCACCCCTGCTTTCCAATCTAGTTCTTTCCACTGTCATGTAGCCTTTGTGTGCAGTGCACGCACTTCCACTTACAATATGGAACGGGGTTCTAGTCTTTGTTGCGGAGTATTGCTCAATATTCAGTATGAAAATATAATTGAAATAGTCAACACCAGTTTGGAGCCTCTTGTCATTTTCATTCGTGTAAATTTCATTCATTCATGGACGCATTTCCATCACTTGGCTGGCTAGCTCCAGCTTCAAGCCAGTTGCCGTGGTAGTTTTATCAGTGATAAATCTAGCGGCACATTCCCTAGGTTTCCTGCTACGATGTAATAGCGGTTTTGGCCTTTGTTCGAGGAAACTTTTCGCAAGGTGCGCCATGACAGGAATGACGGACTGAAATGCGCGCAGGAATCTGGGCCATGCTGCTGAACTGCCTCCCATTCGTGCCTTGAAAGTGCTCTCTGCCGTGTCTCATAATGGCGCGCACGCAATCTGCAAGACTGCGCCTGTATCGTTTGGATATCTTTCGTGTGGTTGGCTTCCTTCGCGCCTGGTGCCTGCATGGCCACGTACGAGTGGCTGTCAACTGTCAGTTTCAAGTGTGTGGCCGTTGCTGTGCAAACAACCGCTTTGTGTTTGATCACCTGAAACCCTTGAGTCATCCGAGTGTGGTGTAAGCATCGTGCTAGGCTTCTGTGAATTGATAGGCTCACTTTGACCCAGCATCCGCTGTGAAACGAAGTCGTTTTCAAACGCTTGGTTTTGTCGTTGGTGAACAAGATATAACAGCGGCTAGCGAGGGATTGTCTGATTCCTGCGAGATTGAGAATTCCCAGTGTCCCACTGCACTTGCAGTGGCGATGAGAAACGACGCATGCGTCTATGTTATTCTAACCAGGTAGCGATGCAGCAGGCAGCAGCACTTTCTCGGTTTACGAGGCGCTCTAATTACCACGCTTCTGAGGAGGGTCTAATCTGGCCAGCAAACTACTTACAGCGAGGCTGTAAGCAATTTGTTGCACCGGTCAGGGCTTCAAAACAACCATCAGCAACCCCCGGTCTGCGGCGGATGCGTTCCCCATCTTCTGCCGCTGTTGAACAGCCTAACCACGAGGTGGCAGCCGCGGCTCTGAAAGGTCACAAGGTCGGCAGCAGGTCATGTGGCTGATGTTGGTGGGCACACAACGGTATGATCTGACTTATTAGGGATGCATTCTCCATCATTCAGCTCGGACAAGAAGTGCGGCAGGCCGAGGCGTGTGGGTTTTTCTCAAACAGTACTATGCACGCGCGTGATTGTAAACCTGACGCCAACAGGTAGTTTTGCCTGATCCTTCTCCAAACGACGAGTGACCGTGATTTTGAGCTGCGGATCTGCACGCTTCTATGTCCTCTACAGTCTCGCTGCGTGCCGCGGCCTGCAAAGAAGATTGATGCCACTTTTACCGCAATTTAATCAAGACGGTGACTAGCCCGCAACTCCCTGCCTGCTGCCTGCCGACGAATCGTCGGAAGGGTGGAGAGAATCGCTGAAGATTGTTTTGTTGGACGCGACGCCCTAAAACAGTCACACGTCCGGCCGTCAAGCAGTTACACGTCCGGCCGTCAAGCAGTTACTCGTCCGGCCGTCAAGCAGTTACACGTCCGGCCGTCAAGCTCGCTGAGGCATCGTCAGTCCACCAGGCAGACAAAAAAACTTTATGGGATCTGATTTCCTTTTCAGTGACAAGAGGCGTTTGTGGAACTGGGTTCCAGGAATGGTTTGGTCGCACTGAATTGTTGGTTGTCCGGGATGACAAAAGCTCGCCCGATTTCCAATAGCGCCGGCTGTGATTCGGGACGAATGGGTCCTTTGCGCGAGCACAAGAACTGGGCCAACTCGATTAACGAAGAGGGGCCACAGTAGTTCTTGGAGTGGTGTGTCGCGTCCCCTTCTTACTTTGATTCCAATCAAATGAACAACTAGATCGCCCTATGGGAGGGCTTGATGCTCCAGAGTCCTGGTGCGCGAGGCGCTCGGTCCCAGGCTCTGCCTTGATCAGGAGGCTCCGGTCAGTCGTGCGCCCCCTCCCCCCCCCCCCTCCCGCTCCCGTCACCCCTGCGGAAGATGGCAGTCCAGACGCGGCTCGGTTTTAGTTGATTAGCCTGGCTGCTGTCGGGGGCGTTCCGCCGTCCGACGGGCGGCCAGAGCCAGAGACGCCCCCTCCCCTTCCCCCTCTCCCTCGGAGACGACTCGTCCGCGCCGCCGCCGGCAGGAAATGAGGCCACCAAATCACCGGTGCCGTGCCTTATCGAATGACCGAGTAAATCCGGGACGAAAATGTTTTGCCGCGATGTGGAGGGCTCGCGGCTGCGGGGTTGGGCGTGAGCTCAAAAAGGATTCGCAGGTCGCGTTCCGCTACAAGTGGTGGCGATGCAGCAGCTTCTGCTCGCAGACCCTTGCGCGAAATATGTATTCACGCCGCACTGGTGAACGGTTCAGCATAAATCGTCCGATGTTAGCCCGTGACAAATGATAGGGGCGACATTTGCTTTGCACTGCAGTTGGCAGTGCTGAGGTACCTCTGCGCGCGACGCCACTCAGGTACAAGATCATGCGTGCGCGTCATACGTGCAAGCAGTCGCAACGCTGGCAAGGCCCACCGACACCGCCGTCGACTGCAGAAGGCGGAGACAGGACAGGCTGGAGCCCGGGGTTCGACGGCGCTCTGTTGCAGCCAGCATCAGGACGACGGCGGGCCGTGTGATGCCTGCGGTCTGCCCCGCCCCAGCTAACGAGACGGCTGGGACGGTAAAAAGCGGCCAAAAAACGCTGACTCACGTACTTGAGAAGCCCAGAGATGGGACGCATGGGTTGGAGATTGGAAGGAAGCTTGAGCCTGGCGCCGGCTCCGCGGGGTCTCGCGTTGTGGCAGCACGTTCTGATGCTAGTAGGGGCGCTATCGTTTGGGCGTCAGCTCGGCTTAAGGCTGCAGTTCGAGGCAAGGGGTGTCAGTGCCGTGTGACGTTAGTGTGGCGATGTTTGCAACTAGGTCGAACAAACCGCGCCACGACAATTTTTGTCTACTGCTTTGAGAGAACTCAAACAGACCCGGAATGAAATTCTGCGGAATAGTCAGCGCAAGAATAAAGTCGTCGGGCCGTGAAGGCAGATTTCATAGCATGTGCCACCTGAATGTCCGTAATCTGCAAACTTATAAACCTTAGGGGAAAAGTTGGATCCCGTCCAGGAGGCCCGGCAAACTCCATCGTTCGGGAAATCCGACCGATGGAATGCTTTATAGTCCTTGGGTCTGAAAACTATGATAACCATAAAGTGTCATTGCAATAACAGCTTAACGTAATCTATGGCCATTTTATCGCCAAAGTAATCGAAATGAGTTATTCTGAGGAGCATCCAGAAATAAATTCCTGCGTCCCCTTTCAGCCCACCAGCTTGCAAGCATGAAGCACGTCCGGAACGGGAGTATGACGGGATGAGCCAGACGGGAGTAGGCTGGGATGAACCAGACGGGAGTAGGCCAGGATGAACCAGACCAGAGTAGGCCGGGATGAACCAGACGAGAGTAGGCCAGGACGAGCACGCCCGGCCGCCGACAGACGGTAGCCCCTGGCGCCGGCGGCTGCCGGCTGGCGCGGCCGGGAGCTGTCCGTCCACTCCTGGCCCGCCCGGCAGTCTCGGCCGTGATAACGGGCAATCATCGCGCTCATTCAGCGCCGGTCGGTGTGTTCGCTGGGCTGCCATTAGTCGGGCTCGTCGGACACGCCGGCCGACGCCGCCGCAGGGTCGTCAGCTGCGCGCGCGGGAGGCGCCTACAAACACCCCCCGCGAGGCAGTGGCGACGAGACGCGGTGCCGCGGAGCTGGGGAGTGCTGACAAAGCCGGCAAGGCGAGCGTCTCAGTGCAACCACGCGTGAAAGTCTCAAGGTTGTAGAAGGGGTGATAAGGCATGGCTAGCAGGCACGGGATGTATCTGCCACTCTTTTGTCATGCCGCAGCAGAACCTATGGCGGTGTGACACAGGCGCTGTGGAGGTGGAGGCGCTCTGCCAGCCGTGGTGACGACGGCTCGTTGGGATGCACGGGTCTCGCGCGTGAGGCGAAGTAGAGCTTGTGATCGGCTTGTTAGGAGCCTACACTGTGCCTGGCCAGTAGCACATTCGGCTGCCTCGTAAAGGCCAAGCCACGCGGCTGTGATGACCTGGCGCTGGCGGCAATGATGCGTTGCAGCCTCATCTCCACGTCTCGCCCGCGGCAATTCTGCCGCCTCGTAAACGACGCCGCCGGTGTAGTCGTTACCCTTTCCGGGTCCGACGAATATTTCTGAAGTGGAGCCGGCAGAGGGTTTATGGGGATTGTGCCGACTCCCTCAAACCAAGTCGCAGCAAGAGCAGGGTAATCCGACGCTTTTCACAGCCAGCACTTGAAAGCCTTCTCTGTTATTGATGCAGGGCAAACGGTGTGGATTCTAGACGCCTCGCACTGCGCATCTGAATGATTTGGTACGCGCAGTGCAGCACACTGCACAGCGCACGTGCATTTGCTGTTTTGTTAGGGATGTAACGCATGCCTTCGCGCAACCTTTTTATGGGGCACCAGCGACCGCGACGGGCTTCCTGCGGGCAGTGCGGGGCCCTGTAACAAAGGATTGAGCCCAGAATCGAACCCGGGTCTCCAGCGTGGAAGTCGGAGACCATTCCAATGTCGCCATCACGATTCGCTCGTCCGGACCAGCTATTTTTGCGCATTGCAGGTAACGCCAAGACGGTGCGCAACGACAACTCGTCGCGCTTCGGGCGCTTCATGCAGGTGTGCTTCGACTCGCACTGGCACATCAAGGGCTGCATCATGCAGGACTACCTGCTAGAGCAGTCGCGCATCACGTTCCAGGGGCCGGACGAGCGCAACTACCACGTCTTCTACCAGCTGGTGGCGGCGGCGCAGGTGAGACACCAACCACGTCTTCTACCAGCTGGCGATGGCGGCACAGGTAAGACACTAACCACGTCTTCTACCAGCTGGTGGCGGCGGCGCAGGTGAGACACTAACCACGTCTTCTACCAGCTGGTGGCGGCGGCGCAGGTGAGACACTAACCACGTCTTCTACCAGCTGGTGGCGGCGGCGCAGGTGAGACACTAACTACGTCTTCTACCAGCTGGTGGCGGCGGCGCAGGTGAGACACTAACCACGTCTTCTACCAGCTGGTGGCGGCGGCGCAGGTAAGACACTAACCACGTCTTCTACCAGCTGGTGGCGGCGGCGCAGGTGAGACACTAACCACGTCTTCTACCGGCTGGTGGCGGCGGCGCAGGTGAGACACTAACCACGTCTTCTACCAGCTGGTGGCGGCGGCGCAGGTGAGACCTTACCACATCTTGTACCAGCTGATGGCGGCGGCGCATGTGAGACACCACCACATCTTCTACCAGCTGATGGCGGCGGTGCAGGTGAGACACTACCACGTCTTCTACCAGCTGGTGACGGCGGCGTAGGTGAGACCCGTTTAGCACGTGCTGGTGAATCGTGCTAGAACATGCCATGTCATAGCATAAAATAATAAAACTTTTCGGCCTGGTGAAACATGGTATAATGCCATGGTATTATAAAACGTGGTCAGCATGCTGCTTGAATATCTAGCGCATTAAAACGTGGACACTACGCATCTGCCGCCAAGCCCTGTGGGTTCACCCTGTGCCGCCAGACCGGGCGTGTCACTGATGACCGTCCCCCCCCCCCCCCCGCTTGAAATCACCGCCACCAGTAAATAAAGCATGCCTCACTTGCGGCGTGTTCTATGATCTAGTGACCCCTTAGTTGATGTCACATGATGTGAGCACGTTCATATCACCATGTTGTACAAGCTGGCAGCTGATAAAGCATGTCTCTAGCGAAGCATGTTCTATCAGCTGGTGATAGCGCCCACAGCGAAGTACGGTCAGCAACGGGTGCCTACAAGGGATGCGTTGGTCAGATGGAGTCCTGTAATGCAGTGGCATAGGCGCAGCGTTTGAGCGTTAGTACGAACACACTACTGCAATGGAGCACGTAATTGGGCAGCAAGCCGCTCATGATGCGCAGTTCGCTGACCAGCCTGCGCTGCGCATTGTAGCACTGGCCCATCAGGGAGGGTGATCAATGCCCTGCGGTTATACGTCGGGGTCAGCCCAGAGCTTGCGCGTCTGGCCCCTGTGCGTCCTCCATGCTCGGCGGCAGCCTCGGCAGACTGTTGGACCTTACCGGACCCGCCAGCGGCGCTGACCTCGGCCGGGGCGGGCCGGGAGCCATCGCTGCGCTGTTGCGCGCCCCGCCACCGGTGACTACAATCCGAGGCCGTGCTGGGATGGGTATAACGACGCGCACCGTGCGGAATGTGGAGGCTTGCATCTCGACGCTGTTTGGCATTCGCTGCGGACGACACGCGCGTTACTGTAGCCACCCGGAGTTTGACGTACTCTGTGGGGAAGCTCGCAAAAGCAAATAGCTGGCAAGTCAGATAAATACGGTTGGTGCATGCATAACCCAGGCCAAAGCAATCGGCATCCGTAGCGCGTGGCGTAGAGACCAGCACCAGCTCCGACCGGGGCTCGGCGCTGGTGCTGACCGCCCGGCTCCAGCTCCCCCGACCGGAGCTCGGCGCTGGTGCTGGCCACTTGGCTCCAGCTACCCCGGCCCTCTCCTCGCCAACAGAGGAACTCCGAACTGGCCGCTCAGCTCCGGCTGCGGCCAGCCCCCACTAACCCACCTGACGGCTCCTCCCCTCCCCCAGCGGGACGCGGAGCTGGCGGCCCAGTTCCATCTGCGGCCGGCCGCCGACTACAGCTACCTGCACCAGTCAGGCTGCGTGCGGCTGGATGGCGTGAACGACGCTGAGCGGTTCGACGCACTGCGGCTGGCCTTCAGCGTGCTGCAGATCCCGCAGGAGGTCTCGGACGGCCTCTACGCCACGCTGGCCGCCATCCTCTGGCTGGGCAACATCAACTTCCAGGTGCGCGGACGGCGGCCGGCGTCGGCGTGGACGCGGACAGGAGGTGGAGGGTGTGTGGAAGGTGGGGGTGACTTGTGCGGGTATGGGGGAGGGAGGGGAAACAGTAGACGATCGGGAGCAGTTTTTTTCTTGTCGCCGTCCATCAGCCACGCCGGCTCAGAACAAGTATATGACGTGTGCGAGTAAATACGGATCAGAGTAAGGCCGGGTGTGTGTGTGCGTGGGGGGGGGAGGGGGAAGGTAACTGAGCTGACGAGCACGTGGAGAAAGGAGATGGACGATGAGACTGGTGGAGGGGAAAGGATGTGACAAGTGGCGCGAGGAGGGCGTGGGCGATCTGGACACTGGTCCCGATCTCCCCTCCCCTGCCACCGCCCGGGCATCTGGGACTCTGACCCCCTGCGGTTGCGACACGGACGCGCTGTTTCGTCAGTATCGAATACGGCCAGCGCTATCTGCCACAGCGCGTGTCGTGCTGCTCGAGGGCATCTCGCAAAGTATATGGGTTTTTGCGACGGTGGCCTTCTGGTCCACAATTTGCCCGGTTAGAGGCACGAATGCGAGTCTCGATCGCCAGAGTACGTTTTTGCGGTCGTCTGAGACCTCTCGGTCACGGTGCCCGCGCGTGGCTTGTGGCTGGACGGCGCGTTTTTCGGTCGAGGGTAGAGCAGTCTGGATGCGAAGTGCTCGCGTCTCAGCAGTACCTGAAACCCGCAAAACTGAAAACCGACGCGTGGATATAAATTTAGTTTAGCCATGATCAGACGACAGTTGACTGTCAGACCTCACTGGCCGGACTACAGTTGACTATTAGATCATAGATCTCAGTACAGTTGACTATCAGAACTCATTGACTGGGCGGTAGCGATATTTCTCTGAGAGCGCCAACATGGCAGGTGCCTTGCAATAGAAAATCGTTGTTATTTTATTGGATTACCCCTGCGGGTTGGCCATGTGCCAAAGCTTCATAGCCTTCGGCATTACCACCGGCAGAGAAGACATAGCACTCAAATAAAGCCGCCATCGGTGCATATCAGCGCATGTGTGGAATCCTGTTGCGCTTGGCTGCGAGAATTTAGACGGGTGGCTAGGCTCACGGATACGCTCTTTGTGATCTTAATCGCACTGTTTGATGCTGTCCCTCACATCCCACGCGCGCGTGCGTGCCTGCGCGCAGCATCGCCTCCAGCTCTGACGGATCTATCCAACATCGGCTTCGCGTGCGAGTGGCGCACGGTTCGGCACGTGCGTGGGGTGGAGTGCGCCGCGCATTGCGTCACATATCTTCCGCGTTTGTAATATCGGGGACAGCCCGTGCTCGGCTCCATCTTTGACGTTGACTCTGTCTGGCATTGCCGTGGGAATTAGCTGGGTCTCGATGCTTAACTCGTGGGCTGGCACCAAGCCCGTGCGTTTTGTCTCAAAATATTGGGGAAGTGGAGACCGAAGAGTCGCCAGAGAGGTCAGACGTGATATGATGAACCCTTGTGACCCGGTATCACGTGATCTTGTGACCTCTGCCCCGGCCTGACTTGACTCGACCCGACCCCACGCGTGTACTACAGCTTCAGGAGACGGTTGGGGAGAGGAGGCCGAGCTGACGTCGATCGATGCCGGTATACCGACCCCACGCGGACTTTCGTGACCCGACCCGACCCGACCCGTGCGCCGCTGCCGCAGGACGTGGACGGGGAGAAGACCGAGCTGACGCCCGCCGACGCCGAGGTGCTGACCACGGTGGCCAAGCTGCTCGGTCTGGAGGTGGACGACGTGCGGCTGGTGCTGCTCTTCCGCCAGATCAACGTGCGCGGCAACATTACCGAGATCCCGCTGAAGCCGCAGGAGGTCAGCTGCTGCCGCCGCCCGCCGCCGGCTGGCCGGCCTCGTCTGGGGGCGGAAACGCCGGCCCTCCCGCGCTGTTTGTGCGGCGTGTCTCGCTAGTCGGCCGCCTTGAAACACGATAGAAGCTGGCTCCGGCGCGCACCAGCTGTTTCAGGCACCTCGGCAGTCACGTGGCACGCATCGAACGTGGCGCCTGTTTTTCCCGCGCGAATGCCCTCCGGCGCACTTTTGGCCACGTAATCTTTGTAATAGATCGTGCGGCCTCGCTGGGAAACGGATTAGCGACGGCGCGGCCGTCGAGCCAGCGAAATAAGGACGGCGCAACCATTCCTCATGCGGCCTCAAAACAACCACATTCGTCTGGAAGGGCGTCTGACGGCCCAAGTTTATGCGACGAGCTCGGTGCACGTGCGGATGAACGCGACCGTTTTTACTGCCTCGGGCGAAATGATGAAAACAGCTTAGCAAAACACAGGCCTGGTGTGTGACCGGCGGGGAGCGATGACGCTTGTGCTGTCGCACAGGCAGCGGCCGTTCAGCTATTCTCTCAAAGTCGATAAGATACTAGGTGCATTCTGGTTTAGACGGGGCGTGCGGCGCTTCCTTACGGCGTTGTGGCCCAATCCCGACAATGTATGGCCCTCAGGCGGGACGCCTACCAAATCGCAGCGCTGTTTTCAGCCTGTCTGCTTGTGTGACTGGCATCGGCCTGAGGCAGTCATCTCCAGAGCGAGCGGGCCTGGCATTTCGTCAACAGCAACGCATTCATCTAGCGCGCTTGACTATTCCGTGCCGGACGCGGGCGTCCCTCACATCCATGTGTCCGGGACACCCGGACGCCATCCGTCACCGCCACCCTCGCCACCGTCAGGCTGATGAGAACCGTCACGCCATGGCCAAGGCGCTCTACTCGCGCGCGTTCGCCTGGCTGGTGAACCAGATCAACACCTGCACCAACCCGGGCAAGGACAGTGGCGCCTTCTTGGGCGTGCTGGACATCTTCGGCTTCGAGAACTTCGGCAAGAACTCGTTCGAGCAGCTCTGTATTAACTACACCAACGAGAAGCTGCACACGTTCTTCAACCACTACGTGTTCGCGCTGGAGCAGGAGGCGGTGGGTGACGTTGCTTTGTTTCGTCAGAACGTAGGCATTGCTGCTTGGGTGGATGTCTTACTCCCGGCATCGTGGCGTTTCATGCTTTGGAAGCCACAGGGCGGAATGTTTGTAATTTGGTGGTTTGTTTACATGGGGTGTTTGCGTTGGGAGGAAACGGCCGACCAATTTGGCGATGATATATGATACGGCATGTTGGAATGGTTTCGCAGCAGACCATACAAATATCCTTGTTCAGCAGCAACATTAGACGTTCATCTGTAAAAATATAAAACTGTTTTGGATTTTACATGTGTGAACGGAACGTATTTTGAAGGTGCGGGCGTAATTTCCGTCTCCGAAATAGTGAATGGAAACGAAGGGATATTGGATGTCCTCTTTGTCTCATGAGGGCTGACAAACCCTATCAATCATTTCGTCGTCTGCTCCCTTATCACATTTTAATTGTCGGCTGCCGTAAAGCCAACCCCGCGCGTTTTGTCATGCGTGTGGGTTGGTGTGTTTGCCAGGGGTTTGTTTGTATTTCTGCTCAGTCTGATTGGTGAGACATGCTGTTTTTTTTGCGCTTTGTAGCGCCAGACGAACGGACCCCCAAACTCAGCCAGCTGACCATGCGGGGCGGATTATCAACCGTTGACGGGGCTAAAACATTGTTTTGAAGCGTGAATGGAACTAGTTTTGACTGCGACGAATTGTGCGCCGTACCTTTTACTAAAATAAGAATGTTTTTTCATAAAGAGACTCGATGCATCTGGATATGAATATCGTGTGTCACAAACATCCTGTGAAGTAGCGAACGCGTGAGATAAATGTTTTAATAACTGCAAAAATGTCCACAAACTAACTGGATTGCAAATTAAACGCGAAAAGCCCGGGAGATCTTTGTGCATGTCTTGTCCACCACCATTGACAATTTGGGTATGGATTTTGTCGTGTGATTTGTCACGGGTAGTGATGCATTTCATGACGTCATTTGATGGTCATTTAGTGATTCTCTTGCCACCGCATTTTATGTTCTATTCACCTGCGTCAGCTACTTTAGATTATCATGCTGGTGTATTGGTCCCCAGGACTTAATGTGACATAACCCCTATTAAAACCCCTTGGATTTTAATTGTTAAGTTCACGCATGCATGGGTTCGAATAGGGCCAGATCGCTTGGGCTTTGGGGTCTGAAAGTGCTGGGGCGGCCGCCATGGCGGTCGGCTTTGTCAGAATTGCTCTCTTCCCGCTGATCCATGTCTTCACTTTCAGTATCGACAAGAGGAGATAAAGTTTTCTCACATCAAGTTCTCCGACAACTCCGAATGCCTGGAGTTGATAGAGAAGCCCCCTCGCTGCATTCTCAAGCTTCTCTCGGAAGAATGCCGAATGCCAAAGGTTGGTTGATTGGAAACGTGCTGTGCATTTGTGATTGCTGTGCCTCTCATTGCCTCTCGATGCAGTCGTGAGTGTTTTGACGTTTGCCTGTGGACTGCTGACAACAACTTTCGAAGAAGCACCGATGTTGGGTGCGCCATTACCTTGCATTCATTCTCTCTAGGAGTTTTGAAACGTTTGCACAAGAGGCTTATTGTACGATGTTTGTTTTCTGGGAAACTGGATATTAATATTTATGAGTCGCTGCCATAAACTATTGTGTGCTCATAGGTGCTTTTCTAATTCAGGTAAGCTATTCGCGAGCAAAAAAGAACTGGCTGATACCGCTTGAAAGGCGAATTCTCATGCATTATTTTACGGCACAGTTGAAAGCTGTTGATGAGGAGCATTACTAGATGCGAGAGAGACCACCGCCTCGCTAAAGTATCGCAATTTGTTCGCGGCGGGGGCCTTTGGGAGCATAAACAAGTCGGACTGTTGATGCATTTCTCGCAATATTTGTTTCTGAACACGGCTACTACTCAACGTTTTCACAATCCACAAACATTTCTGATTTGCCAATGCCTGCCTGTGACATCCACGTCGTCACTCGTCGGCACTCGGTGGCAGCTGGCACGCTCGTGCGCTGGGCTTCACCCTGCACCCTCCCGCTGTATGTGACGCTGCAGGCCAACTGCACTCTGCTGCTGTCCTGACTTCTGCTGTCCGCGTGCTGTCTGCCCGCCCCGCCTGCTCCACGCATGTGTCCTATCTCTTTCCACACATCGGCTCCACTCGTGTTCCCCGGCTGTCTCACGACACGACTGTGTCCCATCCGTGTCCAGCCTCTGCCTGCACATCTGTCGTGCGCCTCCGAATATCGCTCCTGTCACACGCCTGCTCCTCCTCCCGTCGCACCAGGGCCTCTTCTGTGTCGTATTTACCCCCAGCCCAGCCGCTGCCTCCGCCTTGTGCCGTCTGCACTCCCAGCCCAGCCGCTGCCTCCGCCTTGTGCCGTCTTCGCTCCCAAACCAGCCGCTGCCTCCGCCTTGTGCCGTCTGCGCTCCCAGCCCCAATGCCGACCTCTCCTCTGAGCCGCCTTTACCGCCAGCCTCGTCTCAGCGGTGGCCTGGCTGCTGAGCCGAGCTCGGCTCGAGCCGGCCGTTCGCGGGCGAGCTCTGTCTGAACTGAGCCGGCCGGCGTGGGCGGATCGACCGGCCAGCCGATGTGCAGCCCCTCCCCTCCCCCCCCCCCCCCCCCCACCATCCCACCAGCACACCTCATACCCGCACCGCGGAGCTCCGCCGCCGGACGGACGGCGGTGGGGAGGGAGCCAGTGGTTTGATCGGGCAGGATTTAAAACCAGCTGACGCTCGGGCGCTGAACGGTGTCTGGAAGATCGGGCCAAGGTCAAAGCAGGGAGATGTCTGTGAGGCGATCTCGACCAGTTTTTTGCTGTGCCCGCCGGTAAATAAAGCGCGTACATAGTGCCAAATGGAGCGGTCATCAGCGGGTGAGACTGGTCATGTTGCGGTGCGATTGGCTTAAGTATGTAAGGCGGTGGCTTTTCTCATTAAATGTAAAGCCTTATTGGAAATGAGACTGCTTTGCCACCGCTGCCACTTGCTCATAACAATCGTGCCTGGTCGAAAAGTGGTAAGACCACCTGCATGCGCCGCCGCCGTATCAGATGTTGCTTTTCTCCAACTTACTTTACACTTGGCCTTACTTGGCTCTGGCCACATCACTGTACCTTCCGCTTGCCCACATTCGCTTAGCATTACTGACCTACCCCAACTATTTTGCATGTTTATTTCATCGTATTGTACATGCCGCTTCCTTTTGTGGATAGTCTCGGCAGTTTATTAGCAGCATTTATGTAGAGGAAATGCCGCGGGTTTGTGACTCAGCCTCCAGCCGGGTGCTATTGTAGGTTCTTTGTGCGGCGGCGAGTACGGCCGGGCTCTCGTGGTCACTAATTCGTGGGAGATGGATGGATTAAGACGGTCTGGGTTGTTAGAGGCGGCTTCTCATCGGTCGCCCGCCTGACTGGCAACTTCTAGCAACTTCCCGCGCTTCCTGACGCGGTTAAGACGCAGGGGGTGTACCCAGGCTCGGGGGCGACGGGTGCAGCAGATCGGCCAGGGGCGAGGGTGTCAGGGGCTGCAGACAACGGTGTCAAGAGGTACCTCGGATTGCAAGTCAGGCGGGCGACCGGTGAAAGGCCGCCTCCGTGCTGACGCCTGGCCCACCGTGGTGACGCCTGCCCAGACCGTGCTGACGCCCGATCCAACCGTGCTGACGCCTGACCCGACCGTGCTGAGGCCTGGCCCGACCGTACTGACGCCTGGCCCGACCGTACTGACGCCTGACCCGACCGTACTGACGCCTGACCCGACCGTACTGACGCCCGGCCCGACCGTGATGACGCCTGACCCGACCGTGCTGACGCCTGACGTGACCGTGCTGACGCCTGACCTGACCGTGCTGGTGCCTGACCTGACCGTGCTGACGCCTGACCCGACCGTGCTGACGCCTGACCCGACCGTGCTGACGCCTGACCCGACCGTACTGACGCCTGAACCGGCTGTGGTGATGCCTGACCTGACCGTGCTGGCCCCTGACCCGACCGTGCTGACACCACCGCTGCGCGGCAGGGCTCGGACGAGACGTACCTCTCCAAGCTGCACCAGGAGTTCGAGGCGCATCCGTACTACATCAAGGGCGAGGACAGGAGAAATTGGGAGTCGGAGTTCGGCGTGTGTCACTATGCTGGCCGCGTCACCTACAACATCACCGGCTTCGTCGACAAGAACCGCGACTCGCAGCAGGACCTCTTCTTCGACTTCATGAGCCGCTCCAAGAACAAGTTTGTGGAAGAGTTGGCGCAGTTCCAGGTGCGGAGAAGGCGGACAGGCACGCGCTGTCGGGTGCCAGTATCTCTCTTCGCTGTTGCCATGGCGACAGTGCGTCCAAGTAGGACGCCAACTTTTGCCGATGCGCTTGCCTAAAGCACCTTAAACCGGCACAGTCTTAACTCCAGCTGCCCGTGAGCGCGTCATATGCCGTGTTCGCGGGGCGCGTGTAACGCCGGCAGTTGGCGCACCCGGCGCTGTCTCGGTGCTCCTGCCGCCTCCCTCACCGCGGCCGAGCGGCGGAGCGTCTCGTCAGCGCCGGCCGCCGGCACCTAACGCTGGTCCCGCACCTCCGCCAGGACCTGCTGAGCTGCATGTCGCGCACGGGCACCATGAGCAGCACCGTGTCGCGCGGCACCTCCAAGGGCAAGCCGACTGTCAGCGACGCTTTCAGGCAGCAGCTGCAGGCGTTGGTCGACCTCCTGCAGAGCAGCAACCCCTGGTGCGCGGCCAGGGTCGGGACTGAGACCCCGGGATGCTGATCAGGGGCGCGGCTGCCCGGACAGGACAGACACTGGCCGTAGGCGTTCTGTCCGTAGTATACTGACTGGAAAACCGCTGCTTCGTAGTTTCCTCTGCCCTTGTTGCATCGCAGCGAGTATTCGTCGATGTCGACGTCGTGTTGACATCAAAACTTTAATGTTTAAAGGCTAGAATATTAAATTTAAGTCTTCAAAGCTTGATAGAGGTATTTCACTGACAATGCTTGCGCTTCTCGTTTCATCTTCTTGTGCTATTGAACCTCATGTGTGAACTTCTGCCGTTGTTTTGTAATCAACACATGAGGTAACCGCGCAAATGGCTTTGTGTTAACACAAGGATCATTGATGTCCTAAATCCGAGCCCTGCCTGGAAAGCTGTGTATCCACGTCAGAGACAGGCGCCGCTAGACTGTTTTTGGGTCAGAGCCATTACCCAGCCGGCACGTTGGCTTCAGGTACGTGAGGTGTATCAAGCCGAACGGCAAGAAGCAGTCTCACTGCTACGACGACCCTCTGGTGCTGGACCAGCTCAAGTACCTGGGCATGCTCGATATCATCAAGATTCGCAAGCAGGGCTTCCCCATCCACCTGCCGCTGCTGGAGTTCTGCCAGCGGTACCAGTGTCTGACGGGGCGTCGGTGGAAGCAGCAGACGGCGGCGGAGGGCTGCAGGTCAGTCTGGAGTTGCGCCAGGGATGCCAGTGTTTGACATGACCCCGATTGGGGCAGCAGGTAGCGGCAGTGGACCGCAGGTTTGTACTGAGTAACGCCGCACTACAAATTCGTGACGGGAGGGCCGCAGTTTATCAAGGTACCAGTGGCGCCACACTGCAGCTTCGACTCGTTTACAGATAGCTATCCACGAGTTTTACCCAATGTACTTAAAAAACCTGGTGACAGAGCTGTTCAAAGAAACTTTCAGGAGACACCAGCTTGCGCAAACAGAAAGTTTCCATCGCAAAACATCACTAGCGCATCCGGTACGCTGTAGGCGGTCTACAGCCTGCCCGTGTTCAGCGGTGACCAGCACAATGCTCGGCTGTAGCGCCGCGGTCCCACAACTAGCGAGGTTCGCGGAAGCCAGAGCCGGTGTCCCGTGTCGATGCTCACGCACCGCGACCCCGCCCCGCCTGCTGACCACTGCGCTCGGCGGGCGGCAGGTTCATCATGAAGCAGCACGACCTGCCGGAGCGGGAGTGGCAGATGGGCAAGACCAAGATGTTCCTGCGCCACTGTGTGCACGAGCCGCTGGAGGACAAGCGCACGGCGCTGGTGCACCGGTCGGCTGTGCGCGCGCAGAAGATCTACCGCGGCTACGTCCGGCGGAAAGGTGCGTCTGATGCCCTGCGGAGCAAGGAGCTGGTGCGGCGTTTCCCAGCCGGGTGGCGCGTAGAGGGTTGCATGGTGTTTTGGTTGGGTTGGCATGACTGTAGTTCATCAATCGCAGGCATTGATTGTATGCTGCGTTTGCTCATTTTTGTGATGTCGGGAGGCAGAAATGCGCACTGTTAAGCTGGAATGGCGACAGTCTAGCCTCAGATTTTGGAATTGGTCAGAATTTTGCGACTTTGGAGGTATTTGTCAGGATCAAGCCGACACGAAAGCCTCTGCGGGAGCCTCTGTGAGAGACACGTAATGTAGTGCTATGCTACCTACCATATAACCTATGGGATTGATGTCAGTAATCATTATTCAAAATATAGCGTCCATGCGTAATAATAACATGAGTCTCAGAAAAGCTCGTCCTCAAACGTATTTCTACATGGTACCACAAACGGCAGTGGCGTGTGCTGACGTGCTGGTCTGCGCTCATGCGCTGATGGCGTGCGTGCTCTACCGACGAGACGTCTCGGCACCGCCCCCACCGGCGGTGGTGCTGCTGTACGGACTGTCCAGGGAGCCCCCCCCCCCCCCTCCCCCCCCCCTGACGGTGCCCGGCCGCCGCAGCGTACCGGGAGAAGCTGGAGGCGGTGCGCTGCCTACAGCGTCACTACCGCGCCAAGCGGCAGCGGCTGCTGTTCTTGCGGCAGCGGCGCGCCGTGGTGGTGCTGCAGAGCCACCTGCGAGGCATGTTCGCCAGAGAGGTGAGCGGGCCACCCGGGCGGCGCTGACAGCTCAGCGGCGCGCGGGGACGGGGCACGGCAGCGGCGGCTGGCTGCCGGCGGGGAAGCTAGCCGCGGCAGTCGGGTCTGGTCTGTCGGGCAGACTTCGGCGCGCGGAGGTTGTCGCCAGCACATGCACCCAGTAAAAGCTTCAGCCGAATGGCCAACGTGGCGACAGTGCGGTTCATGTCGCCCTCAGCCCGGTCAAATGTGTTTGTGGTAAATAAGTGGAAGCACTGCTGCCGCCAAAATGGTGGTAGTCCTAGTGCTAGCGCTTCTGGAATTGTGCCGATAAGGTATTCACGCTACGTAGACGCAAATTGTATCACTTCAGTTTTGATGCTCCTTGTCCGCGGACCTTCTGCCACAAGCTGGCAGCTCGGCGCCACAGCCTGCTCCCGTTGCCATGGCGACCCGGGCTGGGTTGCAGGTGGCCGCCGCGCTGCGTGAGATGAGAGCCATAGAGGAGGAGCGCCAGCGGCGGGAAAAGCTGGAGGAGGAGAAACGAAAAGAGGAGGAGCGACGCCTGGAGATGGAAGAGGAGGCGCGCAAACGGCTGGAAGACGAGGAAAAGTATGACAGGCTTCGCGGAACTTGACTGCTGCTTTGCTTGCAAACGTTGCCATACGGCCGGCCGAAAATATTTCAGGAGCGCGATTGGGGGCCGTTGCCCGGTTTGAGTCCGCCCAGTGTTTTACTGGTGCGCTACGTTCGTGACGCGGAGCGTCGGGAAACCCCACCGCCGCCCGGCTAAGACCGCTTGCTTGCGCCTCGCGCTGGCTTAAAAGGTTGTATCGCTGACACGGCCGAGGCCCACTGGCGGGCTTCTCTCATTGAGAGCGCACGGTAACCGTGTGTCCTCGATCTGCTTCTAGGCCGCCGCCGCCCGAGGCCCAGCAGAATGGAAAGTAAGTGCACCTGGAGCAGGAGAATCGCAGCAGAGGCTTCCAGCTTCTGGCCATACGGACCGAGTGTTACTGCAATGGTGACGGGGACGGCGATGTCCATGTTGAAATGACGATCTAGCCTGCCACTGTGTTTGATGGCCTCTGCATGACAAAACGTGATAATTTTATTTTTATATAGTATCTGTCTCAGATACGATGTAATATCCAACAATATATATATATATATATATATATATATATATATATATATATATATATATATATATATATATATATATATATATATATATATACATATATATGCATATATATATATATATATATATATATATATATATATAACTACAAGATACTCTGAGTGTTGCGCAACCTGTAGATAGTCATGGTAAAAATGTATGACTTCTTTGTATGCTGTATAGGGTTCCGTTGACGACTTGGCAGTCTTTGTGCAAATGATGTCGCATCGTAGTTTTGTCATGATTCATATTCCGTGATGCAAAAGATACCGAATAACTATGATTTCTGGACAAAGCCCAAGCCTATCCTAATAAGGTGGCTTATCGCGCTTACTGCAGCGAAGTGCAGCGAAGCGGCGCGTTTGCTGGTTTCCTGATGATTCATTATCCTTGGTGTTAATATGAAAAATGACCGTGTTCCTCCAACGAAGCTCCCAACCTTACCACAACAAGCTGGCGGCACCATTAAGCGCAATGGACTAACACGACCAAGGCATGCCCATCTCGAGGTGGTTTGCTTTTTTTTAGCGGCGCGCCAGAGTTGAGCTCTGAGCGTAGGCTGATCAGCCATGAACTCGATGATACTTGTCGCCCACCTTGAGGACAGCTGTGAATACGTTGTTGGACGTGATTGGTCTTTTCCGCCGCCGCGTCTGCTCCCCGTCTGCTCACTGTCGAAGCGCCCCCCTCTGACGGGCGGGAAGGGTGGACCGCTGAACCGACGGCCATTCGCGCCGCGCAATGCAACATCTCGCTGCTCGTCGCAGGCTGATCCAGGAGGAGATCGACGAGATGACCGAGATCGCCGACCACCTGAACATGAAGCTGTCGGCGGCGGAGGCACAGCCAGGCCGCGCCAAGTCCTCGGTCTCCGTCGACCTGGACAACCTGTTCTCCTTCCTCAGCGACATGAACTCGGGACAGAGCAGCGTTGTCAACGAGATCCGCGAGAACCTGGAGGAGCTGGAGCAAACCGTGCTGGTGGAGGTCAGTAGACGGTCCGGTGGAGGTGGTAGAATAGGCCGGTGGAGGCGGTAGAACGGGTCGGTTGAGGTAGCAGGATGGGAAACAAGTCATTGAAGTTGTAGTTAAATTGGTCAAAGACAATCGAACTTCTTGGGGGAAGTCGGCGGAGTTAATGCGGGGCTGGCGTAGATCAGTCGAATCATCAGTGAGTTCGGTATAATCGGGTTGGCGAAGGTCGATGAAATGGGAACTGAGATGCGCGTGTTATCAGAAAAGCCTGACTGAAATGATCTGGCCAAGGCAAGCAGAGCAATGTGCCATAAAGTTCATAATAACGGAGTGGTCAGAGCCCAGTATTCTCGTGTTGCTGCATGTTGCTGCGTGTTGCGTGGTGCGTCTGTCGAGCGACGATTTGGCCTGTATTGTTTAGTAGGACGCAGCGTTTGAGACGAGCAGAGGGAGGCGAAGAGCTGGGGGTAGCCGTTAAAGGGAAAATATGGTGATCGGCACGACCCGAGCCTAGTTTCAGCTGGCCTCAGCAAGGCCACACATAACACAGTGTTTGATCGTTCCCGGGGCGTCTTCCGAGCGGCCGGTGGTGTTCGGCTCGTGCCATCCCTCAGAGCCCAGCTGTCACCCGGCCGCGGCGTCCGCCGGCCGTTAACCGCCGCCGCCCGCCGCCAGATGGACGAGCTCTCCGACCGGCGCGCCGCCGAGCCGCGCCGCTCGGCCGCCTCCACGCCCACGCTGCCGCACCCGTCGCTGCTCCCGGACGACGCGTCGGAGCCCCCGGCGCGCGCCGCCGAGCCGGCCGAGCCGTGCGCGCTGCCGCCGCCGCCGCCGGCGGCGCCCGGCAGCGCCGCCGAGCTGGGCGACGTCATCCTGCCGCCGCCCGGGGAGGAGCTGTACGGCAACCGGCCGGGCGGCGTGCCACGCCCGCCGCCGGTCGAGCGTATCCCCAAGGAGCCCATCTACGAGAGCATCCTGGTCAACAACAAGAAGGCGCCGAGCGACCCGGAGCCGGCGCCGCCGGCCATCCCGTCGGTGCCACCGCCGGGGCCGCCGCCCGGTCTGCCGGCGCACGCCGGTCTGGAGAAGGTGCAGCGCGCCGCGCGCCACCGGCTGCGCAGCGGCTCGCCGGGCGGCCGCGCCCGCATCGCTAGCCAGGCGCAGAGTCCCAGCCGCAGTCGCAACGGCAGTAGGAACGGCAGCCGCCGCGCGTCGGTAAGTGGGGCTGTAGCGAGTGGCGGCGATGTTTCATTTTGTTTCGTTTCATGCTGAAACTGCAGGATTTCCGCCCGGATAAGCGTAATGGTAATTAATTTAGTGCCGATGGGCGCCGTCGTAAAATATCAAGGTGATTCTCATTTGCGTCTTTCTGACCATTGTGTCGGGGATCACATGTGCATGTCTTTGCCTGCTTTACCCCACACCTGCCGTCGGTCTACCGCCCGCACGGCTGTCCTCCTGGGCTTAGTGACGGTAACCCCGCTGACCTGTCCTCCTGGGCCCAGGGACGGTAATCCCGCTGACCCCCGCTGACCTGTCGCAGATATCTCAGGAGGAGGACGAGCGCGAGCAGCGGCGCCGACAGCGCGTTGAGCGCAAGCTGCAGGAGCTGCAGGAGCTCGAGCGGCTCGATGACGCTAAGCCCGAGCAGGAGGAGCACCACGACATGATCGAGTTTGCTGAGCGCTACTTCAACATGCACGAGCGCGTGCCAGAGGGTGAGGCCGCTCTTCGACCGGGCACCGCTCGATGACGGGAGCCACCGAGAGACCACGTGGCGAGGTTTCACTGGTATGACGGGAGCTGCCGAGAGATCACGCTGTGGAGTATCGGTGGTTTGACGTGATTTACCGAGGGACCATGCGGCGAGGTTTCAGCGATTAATCGCGTTTGGCCATCGATCCATTGCTGATGACATTTTTTGGCAAGCGAACGGCAAACAAAGGATAAAACGAACATGTGAGCAACCGAACACGATAAAACGCAGGCGCGTATTTGTAACTCGCGTGGCGCTGAGTTTGTTCTACAGCTACGGCCTCCGGGTTTCGTGACGTTCGCGGAGAGCGCGTGACCTTGCGAGCCAGCCAGGTGTATGCGACATCAGGGGGACTGGCCGGTGACGCCCCAGCTCCGGTGACCGCGTCCCCGTGCTGCCCACAGGCGCCATCATCTCGACCCTGAGCCGCCGTAGCCGCGCCGGCGGCTCTGTCGACTATCTGCCAAAGTATGAGATGATCACGTACACCAAGGCGCCGCACATACCCACCTCGCATGTGCACATGTACGACCCGGACGACGTGGACATTGCCTGCGCCATATTCAAGGTACGCGCCTCCACGTCACCGCGATGGGAGGCTCCGGACTGAGGCTCCGGTGGCGTGCGGTAGTGGACTTGATGGGAAGGGAGAAGCGCCCGCTGGTATTGGGTTGTGGTGGCAAGGAGCTGGCGGCTCTTGACAGTGCTGAGAGTCTGGAAGTTTCAGGTAATGTTTTCAGATGCCCTTCCGTGGAAGAGAAGGTGATGATATCGAGTTTTGGATGAACTCGCTTCAGATTCTTTGTGATCGTCAGACGCCCTATTTCGGGGTGCGCGTGACAATTGTGAAGGACAGCCTCGACACGATCTTGCGAAAAAACCATGGCGGCTTGTGTTTGCGCCGCATGGTACTGATGCAGTTATACGTTTTGTGATGTCTCCAGGACCTGCAGCAATATCTCAAGGGCGATATGAAGCCGGAGACGGAGATTAAAACCATTCAGACAATCGTGCAGCACGGAATCGAGCGGGAGGAGCTCAGGAATGAGATCTACGTTCAGGTAATTTCTCTCCTACATTGTAGCATTTGTTTTCACTGTCCGCCATATGGCTTCTCGGTTGAAGCATGTTGCAGGCGGCCCTCCAGTGATGACTGTGGGCCTTTGAACCAGAAGACAGTCCGTGTTGCACAGCGGATTGCGACAAAGTGATCCGAAAGTAGGCATCGTGGTGTGTTGATTGGTGCGCTGGTGAGGCGTCACGTCGGCTTTGCGCGAGTGCGCCGCAAGATCCCCGGACCAAGGTTAACCCCTGTTATTGATTTGAGGCCACCGAGCGAGACCAGTCGTAATAACAGGCTGTGTCACGTGTACCGCCGACCTGCTGTTGTAGGAAGCGCATATCTTCATGCATCGATTTCACTAGCCGTCAGTGTTTGCCTTCAAACACGCAGCTGGAGTGGCGGATTGGCTTGTAATGACTAACCGATGATATGGTCATTGTCTGTCGGCAGTGTATACGACAGATCACCAATAACCCCATACAGGAGTCGCTGGACCGGGTCTGGCTGCTCCTGTCGCTCTGCGTCGTCTCGTTTCCGCCGGGCAAAATACTCTTCAAGGTACGTGGCATTCCCCTGAAGTGCGTATTGCGCCGTGCACTGAAGTGCGCGCGCCCGGATGAAGTTCTAGCTCAAGTGCTGCATTGTCGGTCGCCGGCCTTAGGAGCGGCTGTTTGCTCGGGAACTTTCCAGACACGTCAGACCTACGTGCTCCGACTGATTGGCTTCCATAAGAACTTGGCGTCGCTGCTCGCACCGGCCTTTCGTGGGCTGCCACACTGATCATCCCGCTCTCCCGTGTCCAGTACTTCGTGTGCTTCCTGCGCAAGTCGCAGTACTCATCGGACAGCCGAGCGCTCCAGTACGTCCAGTGGTGCCCTGGAGAAACTGCAAGCACACGCACGTGACCTGCCGGAAAAACCCGCCCAGCACAGTGGAGGTTACGGTGAGCCCCGTCACTGGCCGTCGGATGTGCCGTGGTGTCTGGCGCTAACCCGCCCAGAGCAGTGAAGGTTACGGTGATCCCGTCACCGGCCGTCGGATGTGCCGTGGTGTCTGGCGCTAACCCGCCCAGAGCAGTGGAGGTTACGGTGATCCCGTTACCGGCCGTCCGATGTGCCGTGGTGTCTGGCGCTAACACCCGCATAGCAGTGAAGGTTACGGTGATCCCGTCACCGGCCGCGGATGTGCCGTGGTGTCTGGCGCTAACCCGCCCAGAGCAGTGGAGGTTACGGTGATCCCGTCACCGGCCCGGATGTGCCGTGGTGTCTGGCGCTAACCCGCCCAGAGCAGTGAGGTTACGGTGATCCCGTCACCGGCCGTCGGATGTGCCGTGGTGTCTGGCGTAACCCGCCCAGAGCAGTGGAGGTTACGGTGATCCCGTCACCGGCCGTCGATGTGCCGCGGTGTCTGGCGCTAACCCGCCCAGAGCAGTGGAGGTTACGGTGAGCCCGTTACCGGCCGCGATGTGCCGTGGTGTCTGGCGCTAACCCGCCCAGAGCAGTGGAGGTTACGGTGAGCCCCGTCACCGGCCGCGATGTGCCGTGGTGGTCTGGCGTAACCCGCCCAGAGCAGTGGAGGTTACGGTGATCCCGTCACCGGCCGTCGGATGTGCCGTGGTGTCTGGCGCTAACCCGCCCAGAGCAGTGGAGGTTACGGTGATCCGTTACCGGGCCGCCAGATGTGCCGTGGTGTCTGGCTCTAACCCCGCCAGAGCAGTGGAGGTTACGGTGAGCCCCGTCACCGGCCGCCAGATGTGCCGTGGTGTCTGGCGCTAACCCGCCCAGAGCAGTGGAGGTTACGGTGAGCCCCGTCACCGGCCGCCAATGTGCCGTGGTGTCTGGGATCTGGTGCTGACCCGCCCTGTCGAAGTGGCAGGCTGCCGCGCCGTTACCCGTGGGCTCGTGCTCGTAACGTGCAGGCGACGCTGTAAGAGATGTCGTTGGTTGTTCTGTCGTGGACGCCATGCTCGCCGATCGCCTCAGCGGTGCTGGGCGTTGCTGGGCTGTGGACGACTTAGCCGACACTGACCTTCAGCAGTGGTGGGTCCGGTGACAGTGTCGGCTCGCTCCAGGCGATGAAGAGGCTGGGCACCATCGTGTGCCGCTTCTTCTTCCTGGACGGCATGACCAAGGCGGTGGACGTGCACCCGATGGACACGGCTGCCGATGCCATGACCAAGATCGCTGACAGGTGGGTGGCCGAGCCGCTGGTCCCGCCTTTGAGGCGAAGCGCCGGCTACACACATCGGGACGATTCTCGGGAATTTGAACGGTGTAAAGAGATTTGCTGGCTGCATGCGAAGCCGTTGCGTGAGTAAGGTCTGTTGTGCTTGATTCCGCGCAAAGGAGGCACTGTGCCGCACGGCGAAGAGTCTTGCTGTACCTTGCGCCAGTCGCCCCCCAACTCAGCGTTCTCGCCCTAACTCCGCGCCCCGCCAACACCATACCCCCCTCTCCGCCCTCCGCTGCTGCCGTGACCAGCTGCCCCGTAACGTGCGCCACTCCCTCTGGTGGCAGGATCGGCCTCTGGAACCTGGACGGCTGGGCGGTGTTCCAAGCGACGGCGGAGGGCGAGCATCATGTCAAGTCGCACGAGTACCTGTATGACGTCATCTCCTCATGGGAGATGTGAGTCGGTGGCGTCGGATGCGCGCGCGAGACATCGGCTCTCTAGCCGTGTGCCTCTGAAACGCACAGATGACACGTGGTGGATCAGATTAAGGTCATCCATCCACTTATTACGCGATATACGATTTCGTTTGTGTTGTTCCTGGAATGGCCCCATATTATGAGTGTTGTAGTGGAGTGAGTCGGTCCCCCAGCCTTTGCTTCATTGTGCCTTATCGCGCATTCATTTACTGATCGTTGCCTTCTTTCTAAATCCCTTCTGACGTTCAGCCGCGTCATCTGCTGTGAACACGCAGCGAACGAACTTAGCACGACGAGATGTGTGCAGATGAGGCCTCTGTCTTCCCCCCGCGGCCATCCTGTGTCGTGGGCTCTCTTCAGTGTCTCCCACAGCTCCCTTGCCCTTTGACGTCCCCGCCCTCCGGCCAGTGGGAAGCAGCAGCGGGCCCTCTCCGTTCCCCCCTCGCCCCTCTGACCCCCCGCCCTCCGGCCAGTGAGAAACAGCAGCGGACCCTCTCCAGCTCCCTCCCTCTGACGCCCCCCCCCCCCCCCCCGCCCTCCGACCAGTGAGAAGCAGCAGTGGCCCACTCCAGCCACCCGCCCTCTGACGCCCCGCCCCTCCGGCCAGTAAGGAGCAGCAGTGGACCCTCTCCGGTCCCCCCCGCCCTCTGACGCCCCTGCCCTCCGGTCAGTGAGAAGCAGCAGTGGCCCACTCCAGCCACCCGCCCTCTGACGTCCCTGCCCGCCCTCCGGCCAGTAAGAAGCAGCAGTGGACCCTCTCCGGTCCCCCTCGCTCTCTGACGCCCCTGCCCTCCGGTCAGTGAGAAGCAACAGCGGACGCGGGCCGAATCGCCCGCCAGCTCGCCCATGCTGCGCCGCCAGTCGGCCGTCGGCGTCGGCGCCGGCGAGAACCGCTTCCTGTTCAAGAAGCGGCTCTTCAAGTCCACCCGCGAGATCCCCAACGACCCGGTCGAGGTCCACATGCTCTACTCGCAGGCCGTGTACTCGGTGGTGCAGGTATGAACGCGGTCCCAGCGCAAGGTGCTTCTTTTGTTCAATAGTCCATTTAAATGGTTGGATTTTCTTCGATCCATTTGCATAAGTCGAAGCCGTGAGATTGGAGAGGGTTCATGCTTGAGAAATACGGCAGTAGCCGCCCGACGTCGTGGTTCGGCCCACGTGTTTCTGTTTTCGGTAAGCAAGTCGTGTGTTTGGTTTGGTGGCGCTGGGTCCGCTGTGGCGAGAGGTCGACCTCTGCCTGTGCCGCAGTCGTAGTCGTAGTCGCATTTGTGAATCATGGCACTGATGCTAATTTTTGCCCGCGGCGTATTCATGAATCGATTGTGATTGGTTGTGCAGTGGCATGTTATTCTTGAATTCATCATCATTACATTCTTGAATTCCTTCCCGGTTTCGAGCCTGTCTTATGATAGGACAACGATGATCTCTCAAACTGCTGCTCTATCGTATCAGATCAGTCGCATCAATTCATCTTGCGCGGGGCAGTTATAATGCGCATAGCGCTTGTACAAGAGTGTTTGTAGTCGGTGCATGTTGGCGATCACTATGTTGGGTTTACCACCCCTGCGATACGCCGGTGTTGTTTGACCGTGCTGCCATCTCCCCGCCCGTTTGCAGAGTGACAGTTTGCCGGTGAGCGAGAAGGTGGCGCTGCAGCTGGCCGGTCTGCAGGCCCAGGTTCTGCTGGGTGACCCCAAGGACAAGTACGACCACTACTCGGACGTGGCCACCTTCCTGTCGCAGCGCGTGGCCTCCACCAAACGGCGCCCCGACTGGGTCAGTATCGCTGGACGACCAGCCCACCGTTCAACCAGTCGCGACGCAGCAGACCAGCTGCCACGATACATGTGCTGCTCGATACGCAAGCTGCTCCGTAACCGTTAGTTTTTTTGCGGGAAGGGCTGCGGCCAACAGCTCAGGTCACTTAACGTCCAAATGTCTCCCTCGATTGCTACGGGGATGAGACGTCCATGGCTGACGGTACTCTAACTGGGGTGTCTCTGTCCCGCAGGTGCCGATCATCGCGCATGCGCACCACCAGTACGGCTCGGGCAAGTCGGAGCTGGTGGCCAAGATCTGGTACCTGTCTTGCGTCATGCAGTACCCGGTGTGGGGTACCACTCAGTTCCCCGTGAAGTACAAAGGCTACTGGCCGTACGGTGGGTGACGCTCGCATGGGAAAAGACAGCGCCCATCAAATATGGCGCACTGTTTTCCTGAGTTATTTCTGGGATTGTTGCGGAATGTTTTTGCCGTCATGTTAAACGTCTGCGTTCTGACCTACAGTAACTGCTTCGTAGATGGGCAGTGCATCACTTTGACGCGGCGCACGACTGTGCTACAATCATGGTCAGTGAACTCGTTCCATGCGAGCCGCCAAGTTTGTGAACGAGGGAACACCGGCAGCCCATCTCCCGCGCGTGTCAGTCAGAATCTGACACCTCCCCCCCCCCCGTTGTCACCACTCACAGGCAACAACCTCAACATGGGCATCAACTGCGAGGGCATCCTGTTGATCCGGCCCGACGACAAGTACGTCATCGTCGAGTTCCCGTACGGCGACGTCGAGTCGATCCTGCTGGACCCCTCGGACGACTTCATCACCGTCAACCTGCACCGCAACCACGACGCTCAGCGGGTGTTCGTGTTCGAGGCGCGCTGGAAGGACGAGATGGGCGCGCTGATCGCCAGCTACTCGCCCGAGCACGCCACCTGGATCCGCGAGGTGGACAACATCAGCCGCAGGGTGAGCGTCAGCCGTCACAGCGCTCGGCAGGGCTCGGTGCTGCAGACGTCAGGGGCGGGGGGGGGGGGGGGGCAGACCTGGTCACGGCGCTCGGCAGGGCTCGGTGCTGCAGACGTCAGGGGCGGGGGGGGGGGTCAGCCGTCACAGCGCTCGGTAGGGCTCGGTGCTGCAGACGTCAGGGGCGGGGGGGGGGCAGACCTGGTCGCGGGGGGGGGGGCAGACCTGGTCGCGGGGTTAGGCGGTCTGTTTCAGTCGTGAAACCTGTGATGCAAACAGGATAGCGATGTCGGACGGACGGTGATGGAGATAAAAACACTACGCGTGTTACGAGGTTCCTGCTGATTATGATCATATATATATATATATATATATATATATATATATGTATATATATATATATATATATATATATGTGTGTGTGTGTGTGTATATGTATATATATATATATATATATATATATATATATATATATATATAAACAATGATAATAATAATACGCAGCTTGAAACGCGCCTTTACTTTTCTATCTGCCAGCCACTGTCATTATGTGACGGGCGAACTGACTGCGCCGCAGATTCAGCACATCACAAACGACGACCGGATACGACTGCACTATAACGTGGTGCAGTGCCGGAGGAATCTGGTCGACGCTGACATGATGAGGAAACCCGTCGACTTGGCAACGTCCAATTTCTTCAAGAACACGCTGAGAAGGTGCGTCGTTGTCTTTTGCCCACTTTGCCGATATCGAATGGGGTTTCTGGAAGTTGTGCTCCTGTGGTTGCATCGCTGGTGTGGGAGCAGTTAATGCTGCCTGGACGTGGGATGAGCCTCTCATGACCCGCTGTGATTTCGAAAGTTGTGATGGCCAAATGGTCAGCATCTTCGGCTCCCACGTGTGGGTGTAGGTTCGAATCCCGGTTACATCAGAGTCCCTGAGCGCTAATATAGCCCTGCAGTCGCTGCCCCCCCCCCCTCCCCCTCCCCTCCCAAGAGGGAAGTGGTGAGCCAGCGGCGCTCATCGCGTTCCCTGCTTACAAATAATGTGTAGCTGCGAAGTGTACGTCTTTCACATATTTGACCTTTCAAGTGCCCCGTAAGACGTTGAGAGTAAGTCAGTGAGCAATGTTGGCCACTTTTACGCGACATTCACATTTGCCTCGGGATCAGGCTCATTAAGTCAACAGTTTTACATGTATCTCAACGTATTTTCCCCCCGGCACCTTACCCGCGCCCTCCTGCCGCCCGACGGCACCTTACCCGTGCCCTCCTGCCGCTCGACGCTGCAGGTTCAACAAGGCCAAGCTGGAGAAGCTGCGCCAGACCGCGCCGAGCGGCGGCAGCGGCGACGGCACCGACGCCTACAAGGGCTTCGACCGCGTCTTCTGGGGCTTCAGCCGGCAGCCGATCTCGCAGGGCTTGAGCCGCATCGCCGAGCCCGAGGTGGAGGAGACGGCCGTGCAGATCTTCCAGGCCGTGCTCATGTTCTCCGGCCTCGTGCACAGCGGTGAGCGGCGGCGCGCGGCCCGGCCGGCGCTAGCGGTCCGAGCGGCCCCAGCGGCCCTAGCGGTCCGGGCGGTCCGGGCGGTCCGAGCGGCCCGGGCGACCCCAGCGGTCTGTGACCCACGACTGACCCAGACGATGCCCGGTTGTGTGGAGGCTCGCGGGTTGTGCGGGGACGCGTTTGTTGGGATATGCGGTGTGCCCGCTTCTTAACGCCGTTTTTGTCGGTGTTGCGACTAGTGATGCTAACGTAAGTGTTGCTTCAGGTGGTGGTAGAATAGCCGGCAGTACTTGCTGAAGGTGTATACTTGGCAAGCAGTGGTCACAACCAGGCTCCATATCCCTTCATGACGGGACATGACATGCGTAATAGCCGTCAAAACAGCGTCTCCTTTTTGTTCTCTTGGTTTTGTAAGAACTCCGATGCATGATGCCTCCAAACTTTGAGATGAAAGTGAATAGCCCTGTTTTTAGCAGTCTGAGCCATCCTCATCGAGCGCACTTCGTTCTCTGCCCCCGGCCCGGAGGGCACAGCTGATGCCTTTCTTTCTCTCGTGACGTCACAGACCAGCTGTCAGACAACTCAAGCGACGAGAACAACGTGCGCCTGGTGCAGGGCATCGTGGACCGGGCCATGAAGAACGAGACGCTGCTGAACGAGCTGGCGCTGCAGCTCATCAAGCAGACCACGGGTCAGTGCCCGGACAGCGTCAGTTGGCCGCCAGGCTGCCACTGACAGCAGTTGGCATATCATCAGCGTCAGGCTCGTAGCTGGAGGCGACGCGTGGAAGCCTTTGCCCGGGCGGGATTCAGATGAGCATGAACTGCAAGGCTAACGGGATGTCATACCTGAGTCAACGATTGGATGCGTGCGAATGAAGCGTTTGACTGCCCTCAAGAGCTGCTCCCGTAGTGCACGGGATACTCGCTGGGCACTGATAAATCACTTGAAAAAGCGGATCTATGACAGGCAGACAAACGTCACACTTGACTATCGCGTGTAAAGATTCGTTGCGTTGTTCATGGCGTTGATATGTAGGTGTATACCACACCGGCGCTGCCACCGCGACACCTCGCCTCCCCGTCGCGGCTGAGCTTGACCCCCCCCCCCCCCCCGGGCAGATCACCCGGACCCCAACTCGCGCGTCAACCGGCGTCACTGGTCGCTGATGGCGCTGCTCTGCTCGACGGTGGTACCATCTAATTTGGCCACCAAGAAGTATTTGGCTGCTCACCTGACCAAATGCGCCAGCGACTACGTCACCGAGGAGGGCAAGTACGCCCGCTTCGCAGAGAAGGTCAGTCAGCGCCAGAAGGTCAGCGCCATCAGCGACCATCAGTGCCTCACGCGGGGGACAGTGTGGTGCAGTGGCATGAGGGTGTAAAAGGATTTGTTGTGATTTGGTATGTTAGTCTGAATACGTTGTGCGACACGCTGAGTCTTCCTCATCCAAAAGTGCGTTCAAAAAGCTGAAAGTCTCTTTCAACGACGCTGATTGTGCAAGACAGCAGTTGTGCTTGGCTTGCTTCGATAGCAGCCGTATAAAGCATTGAAGTGGTCCCCCTCGACCGCGTGTACCGCGCTTGCGGTTATTGAATTTACAAAAAAAACTTTTGTCTGCCTGATTTGTCTCCCCCAGACCCCAGACATTGTCTGTACAAGACACTTATCTGTCGCCGGAATACCGTGTACCAGACGCCGAACTGTCCGCCCCGGCAGTGTCTGTACTAGGCGCTGAACTAGTCTCTTCCTCCGACAGTGTCTATATCAGGCACGGAACCGCGTGATGCAGACTGAATAACTGAACTGAATCATTCGAGCCTCCGGTGTGGTGTGTGGTAAACGGTGAACCTGCCGCTGGTCCTCAGTGTGCGTACAGGACAGAGCTCTGACCTTGTCTCCGCCCGGCAGTGTGCGTACAGGACTCTGGACTTGTCTCTGTCCGGCAGCGTTCGTACAGGACTCCGACCTTGTCTTCGTCCCACAGTGTCTGTACAGGATTCTCACCTTGTCTCCGTCCCACAGTGTCTGTATAGGACTCTGACCTTGTCTTTGTCCAACAGTGTCTATACAAGACGGTCAACTCCCGGCGTCGCCAATGGGCGCCGTCGCGCCAGGAAGTGCTCTGCACTGTCAACTGCCGACCCATACACGCGCGCTTCCACTTCATGGACGGCCAGTTCCACAGCGTGGAATTCGAGGCGGCGGCCACGGCCGGCGAGGTTCTTCAGCTGGTCAAGGAGAAGATCGGCCTCAAGGCCGACTCGAAAGGTGAGTCCGTCACTGGTTGGCGAGGCCGGCTGAGGACGGCCGTGGCCTCCACGGTTTGGGCCACTGCCTTGCGTGACGTTACTTGGCATGCCAGTAGATGTTCACCGGCTGCCAACGTTTGGACCACGCTTGCTAAGACCAGTACACGGATGGACCAGTAGTGTGCCCGCTGCTGTTCCTGCCTCTTGGGCTGCATCAGTTCGACCACAAGTGCTCCCTCGTGTGAGCGTGGCCATTAGCTGGTTATTGGACACTTTGCCACAGTCCGCCTCCTGGCCAGGATGTCCGGTGCCAGCGGGACGGGTCGGTGACCTCAGACAGGAATGTCGCCTGCCGTGCCTTGATCCGTATGTCGACATGCGGATGCATTTTATTAGAAACATCTGAAACCCCGTTGTTTTATTTGCCAATTTTTGCGAATAAGTAACGATGATAATACCTTTTCATAAAGTGCGGAGAATTTTCCTACGTTTGTTAAAATTATAAAGGCACGATGTGCTTCCATCGGAACTGGTGCCTTCTATAGGTGAATGTAGCGGAAGTTAGCCCACATTCAGCCCACATTCAGCCCAGCCCAAATTATAGATGAAAGCTTTTTCATATGAACTACTTTTATTCGTTCCGCAGCTGTCTTGAAAGTCACGTATTCTCATCATTTATTGCTAATGTAACAGTGGTATGGAACAAAAAAGAGGGCATGACACGAGTCCTGTCGCCAGAAACCGTCCCGTAACTTCGCAGCTCCCCGCTGCAGCCTGTACCGAACGCAGTATCAGCTTAGTTGCCACAAGCCGTCGTCAGCCGCCGACACCCGTTGACGCCGGACCTGGAAGTGGTTTGGAGTTTAAGGGCGCGTCGGCGTCGAGGCCATTTTGCGCTCACTGTCGCCGGGCCTGCCGCGTGGCGAGGAGCGGAGTCCCGACACACCGTTTGTGTTCTCTTGCACGGCCGCGCGCTGCTGCTCAGCGTCGCGAGATGTGTCGAGCGCGGACGTTTTACGGGCCTGCTGTAAATCGCCGGCGTCCGGCGGCGGCGCCGCGGCTCGAATCAAAATGCAGCTGTGCTGATGCCAGAGAGGCTTTGTGGATTGTAAAAACGGGACGCTTGCTGGTGTTTCGTCTGTGAGATAGAGCGCAGCAGCAAAGCGTCTCGAAACGCGTTCTCGCTGAAAAGCATTTACATCGTGCGTGACCAAACTAAAAACGCGAGCTCCAAAGCCCCCTCCTCTGGACGTTTGTCTCGACACGGGGCCGGGGCTAGCTATGCTGTTATGAGTTGTAGGCTCTTGATAGGTATTACATATCGTGACCCTGTGGCTCCCCCGTCTCCCCCCCCCCCCCCCCTTCTCCTTCCGTGGTCTGATAGAATATTTAATCCCCCGATACCTGCGTCTAATTGCCTGTGCTGTTTTCTCGTTTTGGGGAGAGGGCATCACTCAGCGTCTTCCCGTGACTGGACATCTCAGCCAGGCGATACGTTTGTCATTTGCCATTGGCTAAGGGCCGGCCATTGGCGAGGTGCTGTGAGCGCGCAGCCTAACTGGGCTTGACATTGCTCAGCTTGATTTGCTAATAACTGATCAGCGCTAACCATTGTGCTCATTGCAATGGTGCCGTCTCGTCCCAGCGGGCATTGAGCTCATCGCGGACGCTGAGAACGGTCTGTCAGATTGGTATTTCCCGAAGTCAGATTACCGCACGGGGACCGTCTCACGTTTCGGGCCATCGGCCATCGACGCGGAGTGATCCCCAGACTGCGCGAATCGTACATCCGGGAATATGAATCACCATTGTCTGTATCTGAAGAGCACAAATGGTTCAGGATGTAGGAAAGCCGGGGGTTTAGCCTGTCCAGAACGCTCGTCCTGAACGAGCGTTCGATGTAAGATGTCATCGTCCGAAGTACAGAGGGATTCGCACACTGGAAGGCGACCTCGTTTTGCAGCTCGGGTCGCGCCCTACGCTGCGGCGCTGTAACGAGGATCAGCCGCGCGTGTGCGTCGCAGACAAATGGCATCCATCGTTTGTTAGAGCCAGTCTGAACGCGTGACCATTGCCCAGTCACCCCTCTGGCTGTTTACGTCATCAACTCTGCAAGTTCGCTGCAATTGGCCGTCCCTGATGACTCGCGTGATAAAGTCTGGGCGGCCCGACGATGCGCGCGCACTGCTCCCTGCGCAGTTGATGACGACATAAGGACCGAGTGGCCGCGCTTGCCCGGGCGGGGGCCCTGAAGTGCGTGCTGTGTCTGTGTGAGGGTGAGAGGGAGAAGTGGACAATATCTGCAATGTCGAGTCTATGTTGTGATTAAGGGTTTTAATGCAGTGTTGCTCTGTAAGAATAGGAATGCAAGTTAACCCCAATAACACCCGAGATCACTGGTGACATCCGGCTAGCACGTGCTCTTTAACGTGCTAGCCCAAAACCCTGGACACTGGCGTAGGATTTTCATATCCGATGAGATAGGCGTAATAAGAAATGGCCCAGACTATCAAAAGTCTAAAATGTCATGTGATGTGGCAGGTCGTCGGCAAGTTGTGGGTCAGTCTTGTCGTAGAGCCGTACTTGAGTGGAACGAAATAGCATTCCTCTGAAGTCCTGTAGAAAGTGGCAGGATTAGTCCGCCATGCAACAAGCTCAGCCTGACGCAGTGGCGGCATGCTATGTGCATACGGGTGTTGTGCATACTTGTGGGCATGGCCATCTTGGGCTGCACTGAATCAACGACACCGTGCGCCTTTTCCCGCAGGGTACGCTATTTACGAGGTGCTGGGTCAGAGCGAGCGTAACCTCCTGCCGGACGAGACTCTGGCGGACGTCATGTCCAAGTGGGAAAGGTGAGTCCGCCCCCCCCCCCCCCCCCAGACCTCGAGCTCAGCTGTGGTTTGCGTGCCTGATGTGCCATGACCTGACAGCTGCTGTTTGCTGATGAGTGTAGTTCCTATTTCGGCACGTTTTGCTCAGCGTCGGTGAGATACTGCTTGCGGCAGAATTCGGGATTTTAAAGTTATGCAAATATATATATATATATATATATATATATATATATATATATATATGTAAAGGTAATTTTTGCAAGTTCAGAGATGGGTTGACTGGTAAGCTACCCTATACTGGTGAATTATCAGTGCCTTTACCCGTCTTCATGAAGTAAAGTAAACTAAAGAGCTGAAAGTCGGTGCTTTCAAGCTCGGTTGTTAGTTCCTCTGTCCGGAGCGACTTTGGGCTGCAGCCGGTAGCTCCTGGTCTGGGGGCTTCCGTGTCCTGTATCATCTCCCCTCTCGTGTTATCGGTCACCCACCGGCCTACCGGGCCCCCCCCCCCCCTTTTCCACTGGCCCGTCGCCCCCACTGGCCCGCTTGCCGCCCCCGCCCCTGCTGGCCCTGAGTCGGTTCACGAGCCGGCGCCGCCGGTCGGAGAGGCGTTCAGGAGTCTGCGGAAGAGGACGGAGAGGCGTTCAGCTGCTGTGGGAGACCATCTGGTCGTGACCAGAGGCGTGTTCAGAGCTGCGATGGGGAGGGAGAGGCGTTCAGAGCTGGCGATCGGGGAGGAAGGGGCGTTCATAGCTGGCGATGGGGGCCAGCTGGCGAGGGGAGGAGGGGCATTCAGAGCTGGCGATGGGGAGGGAAAGGCATTTAGAGCTGGCGATGGGGGGGGGGGAGAGGCGTTCAGAGCTGGCAATGGGAAGGGAGAGGCGTTCAGAGCCGACGATAGGGGAGGGAGAGGCATTCAGAGCTGGCCATGGGGAGGGAGAGGCTTTCGGAGCTGGCGATGGGGAGGGAGAGGCGTTCAGACCTGGCGATGGGGGAGGGAGAGGCGTTCAGAGCCAGCGATGGGGAGGGAGAGGCGTTCCGGGCTGGTGATGGGAGAGGGGAGAGGCGTTCCAAGCTGGCGGTGGGGGACGGAGAGGCGTTCAGAGCTGGCGATGGGGGACGGAGATGCATTCAGAGCTGGCGATAGGGGGGGGGGAGGCGTTTAGGGCTGGCGGCGTGAGACGGAGAGGCATTCAGAGCCGGCGATGTGACGGATAGGCGCTCAGAGCTAGCTGTGGAGGACGCTCTGGGCGGTGGCCAGCGGGGCCGGCGGTGGGGACGGAGAGGCGTTTTGCACAGCTCAACAAGCACTGCTTAGTGTGAGCTCTGATCCCAAAAATGCATCCATTCAAAAAGTTAGGATACAATTGTTAAAGACCATGTGCTCGGCGGGAAAAGCTGTGGAGGTGCGCACGTTTTACAGCCAAAATGGCAGCCTTTTGCGCTGTAGTGCAGGTTTTCTGGTCGAACGCTGGTCCGTAAGGGCGCTGACGTGACGTGAGCGTGTACACGCTCGTGTGCACGCGTATCAGTGCTGTTATGAACCGGAGCGTGTACACGCTCGTGTGTACGCGTGAGAGCGCCGCTGTGGACCGGAGCGTGCGCGGGGCGCCGGCGTGGGATGCTCGTCCCTGATAGAAGCGGGCTGCATTGATCGGAGGGCGCAAACAATCGATTCAGTTTATCTGTTCCTGAGTCGAACGCCCGTTATTTGGCCAACCAATCGAAGCCCTCTCATAAGACCTATTTTGAGCCGGTGAGGCCGGGGCTCCAAACAGCGGCGCCGATGGTGCTTCGGAACATTGAACTCCGCCTGTATTACGCTGGCTTGAGCAAAGGTGCTGGCCATGTGGCGGGCTTCCCCGCAGGCCGGCCAGCTGGCGTCTGGGTGGTCTCTTGAGGAGATCGGCACGATCGACGAGCCGCGGCGGGTTTCGAGAGCTCGGCTGCGCGACATAATCTTAACAGCGTCACACTGCGTCACAGCGTCAAACTGCCGACGCGGTGACGAGTGCCAGCAATCACAAGTGTCACGTGATAGGACTCAATTAATGTTGCAATATAATTGGAACTGAACCAGGTGTAAAAAGTGGAAGTGAGTGGGGTTGGTTAAGCAACAATGGTTTACCCTCGCAGCCCTACCAATGCACCAGCTTCATCATCAAACTCGTCTTTTTTGCTAGGTCGGCGGACAAGCAACATATTTTCACTCAGATTCTTCCAGAAGCTTTTCCAATACACCCGCTATCAATGACGAACACCTCCACCGCCCCCCCCCCCTCCCCCCGCTTGCCATATCAGGTGACCCCCAACCTCCGCCCTCCCCGCTTGCCCTGTCGGATGACCGCTGACCCCAGCCCCCTTCCCGCTGACCGCTGACCGCCCCCCCCCCCGTTGACCGCTGACCTCCGTCCCCGCTCTCAGTGGCCGGTCGTGACCCAGGGTCCCTGCCCCAGGTACCAGACAGCCACGGCCGGCACGGACAAGGCCCGCAAGCAGCACATCTTCCTCTTCAAGAAGCACCTGCTGTGTGACGAGACGCTCGACCTGGACGACCGGGTGGAAAAGGAGCTGCTCTACCACCAGATGCTGCACAACGTGCGCAACGACAAGTTCCCTCTCACCACGATGGAGGCGGTGAGTGTCGCTCGTCTGCCGACGAGACCCGGAGTGTCGCCTGCATGCCGACGAGACCCGGAGTGGCGCCCGTGTGCCCGCGAGACCCGGAGTGTCGCCTGCATGCCGACGAGACCCGGAGTGGCGCCCGTGTGCTGGCGAGACCCGAAGTGTCGCTCGTCTGCCAGTGAATGTCGGAGTGCAGCTGGTCCGTCGGGCGGCTGGCGGTGGCTGGTCGCGGTGAGCAACTGCGCTGGTTGCTGTTTGCTGAATTGCCGGGATGTTACGAGACTGGCTTCAAAATCACGTCACTTTAAATAGCGAGCCACGCGAGCTCGTACTTGGTCGCTGAATCCACAGCCTTAGGCGTTGGGTTGCGCGAGGGTCTTTCGTCTTTTTTCCCTTTCACCTTGAGCCAACACTAAGAATATCCTTGTTTGTCTTTCGTCTGCGAGGCGTCATTCAGCTAAAAGGCTTGCGTCAGCAGAACAGTCGTGTCAGGCTAAATGCGTGGGCCGTCTCGCCATTTTCAAATGCGGCGAGTTCGCGGTAGCACCGTCTGAAAGGCGCAGCAGCGCGTAAGGTTGAGGGTCAAAACGCAGCAGCGTTTGAAGGCGTAACGTTTCGGCCTAGTGCAGCGCACAGAAGCGGCGTTATAAGGTTGGTCGATTCGGAATTTGTCGGGGTTGAAATGTACCTTTTGCAATTCCTTTGCGTCCGTTTAGATACACGGGTTTTCGGGGGAGGGGGAGAGGGAATGCATAACAGTGGACGAGGAATCGGTTGCATCAGCGTGAATGGATTCACCAGATTCACACACACGTGCGCAGATACGTGAAATGAGCAGGTTCCACACGCTAAATTTAAACGGGCGGCAGTGTGGAGACGGTTGCGGTTGCAGTGGAAGCACGGAACTAGATTTGTCCCCTTTTTCGAAAAACAATAAGAGTCTTGATGTGCTCTATCCTTTTCACGTAAGCAGAGTTTATCTTGGTTTCAGTAAAAAGCACTATGTTGCAAGATATTCATTCGTATGCTTTTCTAGGGTTTTCAACTCACCTGCATACCCAAAAAGTTTTTTTCAGATGACTCTAACCATCGCTTTCTTTAGCAGGATAATGCGCTGATGGCACTTCTGATGGCTGATGGCAAATCTGGGATATACTACCTTTCGTTGTTTTCCGTCCTATGTTTACGTTAAACCTTTTTTGGGTTATTGCGTTCTCCGGACATTGGCCACTTCATGGCTTCTTCTCCATCCATACCCATAAGCAATGGGGCAATGCCATAACTGTAGGAATGTCTTCCATATCACCCCAAACAGTGCTTTTGCACAACTTTCAAAGCTCACGCTCGGTGGTGCGCCAGTTGTAGTGACTACTAACTTCTAGCGTTTAACTCAAGGGATCTGGAAACAGAAACGTTAAAAAGGAGTTCACCGCCATTTTGGACACCTTGCGTTGCCATAGATTTACACTTAATTTGCATGAGGAGTGAAAGCGGCCTTGGAGTCATTGGTCCCTTTGACCCCCAACCGTGGTTCTACACTTTAGCCTGAGCCTTACCTGTGCCAACGACCCGTGTTGCTGTGTTCCGATATGCAATCGCACAGAAAAGAAACAGCCGTTCGCCAAAGGTTCGCTCGGATGCCTAACGCATCTATGAAGTCATGACTGGAATGCTGGAGCGTAGCACAACGGTTGTGCACCCATTCAGGGCATTCGCCTGTTGGAATTATTGTGAAACGGTGTTGCTCACCAAGAGATGAGAACACCGTCTGTGAATTTTGGCCGAAAAACTACACGATTTGAGCTAGAGCCGTATCTCTTGTAAAGTCCTGGATGAGAAATGCGTGAGCGCCGCGTGCTCCACCGACGCACCACCCCTAGACTATCAGAAACATGCCGGGCATTCGAATCGCTGTTTTTGTACGTTCAATCGTCATGCAGTCAGGCATGCTCTTACGCGGAAAAGGCAGCAAGAGGCGGTGGTTCGCCGACTTTTTGGCACTCCTAAGAACACCGGTTATTGAGCTGTTTATATAGTCTGCGTTTTTATGCGCACGGCTGTCGCCAGCTGCCCTGGATGTAAGCGGCAATGCCGCATTGACGCTCCTTTTCGCGAGAGAGGTTCATTCATTGCAAATTTGTGTTCGGTGGGTTGAATTCAATAAGCGTCCTTCTTTTGTTCACGTAGTCTGTGAGTTTCTTCTCAGTGTTTTGCTGATAAAGACAGCGTATGCGACGTCAGCATTGTCGCGCCACTGTAATATATTTTCAAATTTGGCTTATCTCACCGTGACTGATCAGGATACTGAGCCAGAGCGGCCTGTCTGCGGGGTCGAACCGCCCGTCCGCTTCAAGGTTAAGCCACCCGTCCCCTACGCTACGCCTCGGGGTCAAACCGCCCGTCCGCTACGTTACGCCTCGGGCTCAAACCGCCCGTCCGCTACGCTACGCTGCGGGGTCTGCTACAGGGTCGAAGCGCCGTTCGCTACGCTACGAACCGTCCGGCATCGATCTGAACCTCTCCATCCGACTGTGCGCCGCGCGTGCTAGCCGTGGGCGGGTAGTGTGTATGGTGCCGTGTTACCAAGGGTCCGTGTTCGGTTCCAGTTTGGCCTTTAGTTCGTGGCCTCCACGTAGCTGGGTTTGGCCGCAACGGCACTAGTGGCCTGCTTTATTCCAATGCATTGATAAGTTTGCTCTGCTACAGCGCAAATCATTGGATTAATTGACAACCGCGGATAAAGCATTTGCGCTCTGTCGGATAGCCAATCAAGCAAAACACACGCTCTTTATGTTTCGTGAGCTTTCTTGTGTGTTTGGTTGGTTTCATGAATATGTCATAGAATGATGTTGATGGCAGCAGCGTCAGTAGAGTCGGTGTTGACACTGCCTTCTCGACCTTCTTGCTGTTAGTGATACTCTATGTAATTGGGTACCAGTTTAAAGACGGATCCGTGCGTAGGTGATCTAGCTCCCTCAGAACTGCAGTTTTCCGCCGGGAAAGGTTTGTTATGTTGCCAAATACGCCGCATGTGTGCAGTTTCGTATTATTGCTCGTGGGGCCGGCACTCCGTCAGCTATCGCCAGCTGTTACTTTTACCTGCCTACCGTACTTGCCGTGCTGTGACGCCACATGTGTCCGTTCTCCACACGGTGTTACCAGGTGTCGTGATATGTGGCTGTGCCGGCCGAAATAGAGACGGCGGATCACCACAAACCTCCGCCGTGACGTCAGTCTGACGTCATCGGTGCCCCGGCAGGTGATGCTGACCGCGCTGCGGGCGCAGATAGAGCTGGGCGACTACAATCTGGCCGCGATCGATTATCAGCAGGTGATGGCGTACACACTGCCCCCGCGCGTGGCGTCCGTCGCCTCGGTGCACACCGTAACCGTGCACCACCAGAGCCTGGAGGGCATGTCGTCCGACCAGGCCAAGCAGGCCTTTCTCAACCTCATCCAGTCGTGGCCCTTCTATCGCGCCAGCATCTTCGAGGTCGTGGTGAGTATGGAGATCGTTGGGCGGAAGGGGAGGGAGGGGTCGCTGCCGTGATCAGCAGGGCTGCCTCTGTTTAGCCTTGTTGGCCGCAAGGAAGCAGCGGGCGTCTATAGATTCTCCTAATTGGTAGTGCTTGAAGCGCTGTAGTCTTAGCGTCAAATTCCGTCGGGTCACGAGGGCAAGACGATCCAGGCGCCACTGGCGGCTGTTCTCAAATCTGCGATATCACAGCCGCCACCCGGACACTGCGTTGAGGCGGCGCGTCTTGCTGACTTGATCATCAGCATCGCAGTCATTGGGTTTCGCCACGACGTTGTGCGTCACAGAAGGCCTCAAGAAAACAATTACACTATGGGTCGGCCTAGTTGGTTAATAGGCTTTATTACACTTTGAGTGCGTGTCTGGAGTCTATTACGCTGCACTTAACGTTAGATGGGCACCACTCGCCAGCTGTCGAATTTTCCCCATCGTCAACGCTACGTAACCAATGCCGTTGACCAAGGCCAATACCAGGCGATTGTGGCAATGTCAGCCGGTCGTTACAGCACTGTCTGCGCGAAGTAAACCTTTTCGCATTTCGTCATGACAGGTAATGCCCTGACTACCCGGCGCATTGTCCCGGGCTGGGCCACTCACCGTCCTCCGTCCATCTTGTTAACATCAGTCCCTGTGTGTGCGCGGCAGCAATCCTTCACGTCCAACTGGCCCAAGATGCTCTGGCTGGCCGTGGACGAGCATGGTGTGCACCTGCTGGACTTCCGCAGCCGCAACGTGCTCTGCACGTACGAGTACGACTACATCGTCAACTACAGCCCGGCCATCAACTCACTGATGATCATCACCGGCAGCACGCGCAAGCAGAGCAAGATCATCCTCAACACGGGGCAGGTGAGGCGCTGCTTGCTGGTGGGGCAGGATCGACGGCTGGCCGCACGTGCTGGGGTGGAGGCCAGGTAGGGGTCTTCAGCGGGCAGAGAAGTATGTGGCTGAATATGGCGGGTTTCTTGGAAAAGGGCTGTGGAATTGTGGAAAATGGGAGGAGGAATGTGTTTGGGCTTGTTTCTTTCGGTGCTACGTTTTTTTTTTTTGACAGTGCGGATGCTTGAGGATGACAGGCACCAAGCCCGAGGAATGTCTTTGGTATCCGTTGTTCATGTCATCTTTTCTGCACTTCAAACCACGTGAACGGCAGAAGTTGACCTGGTTGGATTAGGGAGATTCCTCACTTAACGTCCTGTAATCAGCCCCTCTTTGACGCAATATGCAAGTAAAGCTGTCATTTCTTGGCAGTATCATTGTTCACGTTTTAAATTGCATCAGTCATGGCTTGCAATCATCTCGTTCATGTCAGACTGGCTTCAGTCAGTCAGAATGGCTTCCTTTGCCCAGTTCCGACCCACGCGTCTGCCGGTCGCGTTCAGCCCTTCCCCGTCCTCTCCCGCCGCCGACCCGCCGACGTCACGGCCGCTGACCCTTAGACTCGCCGACGTCACGGCTGCTGACGCTCCGACCTGCCGAGGTCACGGCCGCTGACCCTTAGACACGCCGAGGTCACGGCCGCTGATCCTTAGACTCGCCGAGGTCACGGTTGCTGACGCTCCGACGTGCCGAGGTCACGGCCGCTGACCCTTAGACACGCCGAGGTCACGGCCGCTGACCCTTCGATCCGCCGAGATCACGGACGTTGACCCTTAGACTCGCCGAGGTCACGGCTGCTGACGCTCCGACCTGCAGAGGTCACGGCCGTTGACCCCTAGACACGCCGAGGTCACGGCTGCTGACCCTTCGATCCGCCGAGATCACGGACGCTGACCCTCCGCCCTGCCTCGGCAGGCGTTCATGATCGCCAACCTGGTGAAGGACTACACGCAGCTGATCAAGGAGCGGCTGCAGCCTGAGTGTCGGGAGCAGGCGTCACTGCGGGCGGGCGCGGGCGCCGCCGCCCGGCCCATGAGCATCCTGCAGCGGCCGGCGCCGCCGGTCGGCGACGGCGCACTCAGATAGACCCGTCCGGCGCCGGCACCGCGGTCAGGGGTGGCTCGGCCGCGGGCGGTGCCGCGCCCCGGCCGCGCGAGCACGGCGGGCTCGAGGGACGGGGCGACCGGTGTAGGGGTGGTGGCCCGCTCCTCAGCTGGGTGGAACGACCCTAGGTAGAGGCACTTTGGACGAGAGCACGGCCGCACGCTCAGCGTGGAGGCCGCCAGTCGCCGCCGCCAGCAGCGAAACAAATCTATGATAATATCACCTAGTCATTATGAATGCTAGATGGGAGATTCCATGGCGTTGCCAGATGAGATTGGCTTGTGTGGCGCCGGTGTGCCCGTCAGTGTGACCTGGTGGGGCGCGCTGCGGCGTCGGCGCTCCTGTGACTGTGTGCTGCTTGCATTTCATCTTTGACCTGTGTTTGCGACTTCGCTCGCACTGTCCGGGAGTCGTTCGGTGACCAATGCTTCTGCAGTGGTCCACTGTTGCTCAGTACTCAGTGTTTGTATTTATAGGACAGCTTGTGTGCTCTTGTTGTCTGGCAACGACGGATCTCGTGGATAGGTTTCGCTCAGCGAAGAAAATGTCGGTCTTCCTTGCGTAAACGAATGGCTTGTTTTCTTTTATTCAGCAAATGAGGTTGTAGAAGACGGCGTACTCATTAGCACAACTGGATGGTACTTGACTGGTTTTCACGTACTGCAGATCGCTGATGAAGTTTGCGTTGGCCTGGTTCGCATCAGTTGTGCGGAGGGCATTATATATAACTTGTGCTTTCGGACATTTTATTTTTTGGAAATAACTGGCGAAGCACCATCCGTGCAAGGGCTCGATTCCTCATGTAGAAGCTGAAGAAATCACAATGAATGACGTAACCGGTACACGAGCTCAAGAAATCACAACAGGAACCGTTTTGTTATGTTTAACAGTCATCTTTCTTTGCATTCCCGTACTGTCTTGGGACCAATGACGCTCGTTTGATACTTGCCGAATTTTACTAGTGATGTCTTGTTTTTAATACAGGAAAACCAACATTCGGTAGTTAAATTTATGTTGATAGGGAAGGTTGTTTACCCTCGTTTTTCCGCCTTGATTTTCGCACATTGCGAACGCCATTTCGTTGTCCACATGTGTGCGCCCGATGTCTGAACTGTGCCGCGAAGACACTGTTGCTCGGCTTTGGGTTAACCGAAAAGTGAGAATATGGTCGCCTTCAGCCATAAAGCTTCAGCCATAAACCGTAAGTGACCAGCCCCAACCGTGGACGCCTATTGACGGACCCGGCTTTGGCAGCCACTCCTGTGACTGCGCGACCTTTGCTGTCCAAGCATCTGACCTGCTTATAAATTTTGGATTTGGGTATTGTCGATGCGCATTATGATTTCTATTGATTGTACCGCAGCTGAGTACGGAAAGCGTTTTTGGTGTTTTGTTTTTCTCAATAGTTTGACATATTTAGCTCGATTGGCCTATCTAAAAAGTGCGGCTTATTATAGACCATCTGAATGTGCGTTGCAGGCCCCGCACAAACGGGTTACTTAATGGACAAAAACATAGTAAATATCTGGGACTGAAAACTTTGCGTTGTCAGCCACTAGCTGGTCACTATAGTTGATAATGGCGTCATCTTTTCAACTTAATTGATGCTAAGAATTATTCGATTTAAAAGTTGTCGCTTCGAACAGTAATTCGCCATTCTGCTCGGATTTCTGCCGCCAATCACGTACGGATCGCAGATCCTGGCGCCTGGTCTTCCGCAGTTGGGAGGCTGTTTTTAACGCTTTGCCGAACTTTTCGAGACTGTGCACCCGTGTGTTCGCGGCAAACCTTCACCGCGGTCACCGATGGGATGATGTGCTAAGGGGCCGCCCCGCCGTGTGCTCGCTATTCGTGACTGCCAACTGCAGAATATTCAAGCGGGAGAGATCTGCACCGTGTCTCTTCGAACCGCGCGAGGTTCGATGAGCTGTGCTGGGGTTAGCGTGGGAAGAGCGTTGCCAGGGTCAGCCGTGGTGACCGGGCTACTGAGACAGGTATCCGACTGCCACAATTTCCTAGTGAACTATGCGTGCTCTGTCTACGTCGGTAGGTGTAGACTTCCATGGTTGTGCTTGCTTTGCAAAATGGCGTCAATATTCTCTGTTTATACCCTTGTGCTATGCGTGTATATTTGATGAACATATAAGATAAATACAATCTTATTATTTGACGCGAGTTATTTGGATTACGTTGAAAGTCAGTATGTATCATAAGTGTGTGGTTTCGTTGCCTCAAATGTTGGCGTTATTCCTGTCAGGCTCGGTCCGCATCGCCACCTCATCACCGAAAAGCACCAGATTTTCGAAAAGTTTATCGGAAATCGCTTATTCGACACTGGCCGCACAGTTGTTGGCAAAATGACTTGCGCTATGTGAACAGATATGGTACAACAGCAATTAGATTAGTATCAATTATACATTGGTATCAACAGCATGCGTACGTGTGCTAACATTTTCGAGGTTTTTAGTGCCCTGCGCATTATCTTTCTCATCCCGAAAAACCGGGAACTTGTAACAAGGGCTTTAACAATGTTGAAGCGTCTCAACAAGGCCTTCCTTGTGACTACGGACGTCACCCGTTTTCGGCGAAGGACAGATAAACGTTAGTTCATTCTGCTACGATTCCTCGCTCGCGATGGTGCGGGAGAAATGTGTGTGAGGGAGCAGGATCATCAGCCTGTCAGCGTAAAGTCAGGATGGCTGGATCGTAGGGTTCGATCTCAGCGGGTGTAGTGTTTCCGGCTACCGCTGCGCCTCATACCAGAGGTACCACAGCAACATCAGCATCTGGCGCACCCCAAGGTTGGATCCTTCGCTGCGGATGCCGGCGATCGGAGGTTTTCCACTGATTGGGTCCTTGGCTGCAGACGCCGGCGATCGGAGGTTCTCCACTGATTGGGTCCTTGGCTGCGGACGCCGGCGATCGGAGGTTCTCCACCGATTGGGTCCTTGGCTGCGGACGCCGGCGATCGGAGGTTCTCCACCGATTGGGTCCTTGGCTGCGGACGCCGGCGATCGGAGGTTCTCCACTGATTGGGTCCTTGGCTGCGGACGCCGGCGATCGGAGGTTCTCCGATTGGGCCTTTGGCTGCGGACGCCGGCGATCGAGGTTCTCCGCCGATTGGGTCCTTGGCTGCGGACGCCGGCGATCGGAGGTTCTCCACTGATTGGGTCCTTGGCTGCGGACTGCCGGCGATCGGAGGTTCTCCACCGTTGGGTCCTTGGCTGCGGACGCCGGCGATCGGAGGTTCTCCACCGATTGGGTCCTTGGCTGCGGACGCCGGCGATCGGAGGTTTTCCACTGATTGGGTCCTTGGCTGCGGACGCCGGCGATCGGAGGTTCTCCACCGATTGGGTCCTTGGCTGCGGACGCCGGCGATCGGAGGTTCTCCACCGATTGGGTCCCTGGCTGCGGATGCCGGCGATCGGAGGTTCTCCACCGATTGGGCCTTTGGCTGCGGACGCCGGCGATCGGAGGTTCTCCGCCGATTGGGTCTTTTGCTGCGGACGCCGGCGATCGGAGGTTTTCCACCGATTGGCATACACGGTGCTCAAGGTTTGGGGCCGACTGGACCCCGCCTGTGTTAAGCAGTAAGGTTCAATTTCTGCGTAGTAGCTCGTTTTAAGTTGTAAAGAACCCTGAACAGCTTTAACGTTAATATGTGCTCACTACTCCACTTTGGGGGAGGGCTGGAGCAGTACAACAAAATGGCGACGTACGGACCAGTGGCAGTGGATCAGCAGACGGAGAGCTTTGGAACAAAATGATGTGCTTGATTCAAAACGGACAAAATAATGTTAACTGCTTTTCTGAGGGCAAGGTATGGCAACTACGCTGATCACGTGACTATGATTCTCACCCAGGGCATGAAGCTTCCTCTGACAGGGAGGATAACACTGGCACGACAAGCCACACGCATCACGTCGCTGTCGTTCCAGTGGTGGCATGATGCTTATCTTGGGTGGGCGAAGTCACCCCGGTTCAGACCATTTAGCGGATAAAGCAACTCGGCCAACAAGCTGTCACTCAGCGAACGCATTGATTCAAACGACGTTAATGGAGATTTTATGCGAGCAAAGTTACGCATAAATTTCATTCGTTTAAGTGGAAGGTAATGAGAAATTACTCTTTCAGCATGTGCTCACGAAGCAAGGCTTTAGCCGCGAAAGCAACTTTCCGGTAATTCTCTATTGGCTTTCATGCGCAAGAAGCCGAGTTGAAGCACCTTCATCACTAATGACTGAAATATCCCGTCACCAGACTCTCTGCAGATCACCAGTGTTCTGTCGCCTATACTAACAATCCTGGCTGATGGGCATGTTGCGGCATACGTATGGCGCCTTGCCCGGCGAGAGGATACTTTTCATTTTTAACCCTTTTGCACCTATTTTCCCTCCTCCAGACACTAAAATATAATAAACTTCTCAAGGATTCATCGCCGGCGATATGCTGAATGAGCATTCCACTCAAAAGCATGATGAGCGGCAGTGGGCTGTCACGTGGCCCCTCTGACGAGGCCAGCGCAGCTTTCCTTCGGAGCACCGAGATCTTACAGTGACTATATCACCACCTAAAAACGCTCAAACTTCAGCGCCCACGAACGCTCTTTCAGTACTCACGAGCCCTTGGCGCTTCTCGAGGGCCTCGGACGCTGCTGGACGCTACGCTGATCTCGATTCAGTGGCACGGTCTCTCTGGCAGGCGTTTAGTACAGCCCACGTGCTGATCAATCAATGGGATCCCCGATCCCGCCGATCGCTGGCTGGCCCGCCCCGCTGTCCAGCGACCTAGCGGTGGTCTCGCGTCGGCAGACGGCGCCACGGGCGGCGCCCGGACCCGCTCAGTCGGCCAGTCGGCGCCGAGCCACGCCGACCCGACGGCCGCCCGACCGTCTCAGGTAACGCCGCCGTGACCTGTCTCTGACCCTGCCGTGGCCTGTCACGCTGATGTGTTCAAGGGAGCCCTGCAGTGGTCTTTCACTGGCCTTTCTACGGTGACACCGTGATGGTGACCGTGACGCATCGTTGTGGTCTGTTTATGGTTGCTCTGTCGTGGTCCAAGTCACTGCTGTCTGTTCACGGCAACCCTGGCGTGACCTGTCACCTTGAGGTCATAACAACCCTGGCGTGACCTGTCACCTTGAGCTCATGACAACCCTGGCGTGACCTGTCACCTTGGGGTCATGACAACCCTGGCGTGACCTGTCACCTTGAGCTCATGACAACCCTGGCGTGACCTGTCACCTTGAGCTCATGACAACCATGACGTGACCTGCCACCTTGAGCTCATGACAACCATGACGTGACCTGTCACCTTGAGCTCATGACATGGTGTGACCTGTCATCTTGAGCTCATGACAACCATGACGTGACCTGTCACCTTGAGCTCATGACATGGTGTGACCTGTCATCTTGACCTCATGACAACCTTGGCGTGACCTGTCACCTTGAGCTCATGACAACCCTGGCGTGACATACCACTGTGGCCCTTACACGGTAACCACGACTTGATTTGTCGCTGCAGTCTGTCCACGGCCACCCTGTCGGGCCGTGAAAGCGTATTCGGATTCAAGTACACCGACTATGTCGCCAAAAATGTGCTCAGGGATAGTTCTCGCCGAGCTCATCATCAATGTGGGGTTCTTTGCTACAGTGGTTGTCCTTCAAGGTCAAATTCAAGATCAAATGACAGGGAACGTCACCCCGCCCAAAATTGCCAATGACATGGAGCAAAACTGAACTTAAATGGTAAAACGTGTCAAACGTGAGGGCGGTAGCGTCTTCGTGCTTATGAACATTGAAATGCAAGGTCAACCCAAGGTCACACAGCGAGGGACGTTGTGACGTCCAAACTTACCGACGCAAGAAAGTGAAATTGGTATAAAAATAACCAACATCCAACTCCAGAGACGAGTGAGGTTTGCTTACATACGGACATCGAACCTCAAGGTCAAATTCAGGCTCAAACGACAGCGAACACCACAACGCCAAAACTCACTGGTGTTTGGGGACAAACCCACTATTACCAAATAGGTCGCGTCAAGCTCAAAAGTGATGACAGTTTTCGTCGTGATGGCAGTTGACCCTCAGCGTCTGATTCAGGGTCAAAGAACAGATCAGTGAACAAAATATCAGGTATGCGTAGAACTAAAAACTTTCCTTACATTCGTCTGGATCAAAACAGCATTTAAGTGCATTGATTAGCGCTATTTTCGCCAGGGCTGCTCACACTGTAACAACTGATCTGCATGGCTGCACTTAAGGTTTTCTATTTTGATTTGTTAAATTACTGTGGAGTTTATCATTATTATCTTGGATTCGACCTTGACGGCTGACCGCTATAACGTTGAAAGCTTTGATCACCCGAGCACTCGACACGGGCTACCTGGTGAGAACGATGTTGACCTAAATCATTTACAGAAGATCACAGACCCACTTGCCACTTCTGTCATATTCCAGGTCACATTTAGCGCGTGTGCCGCAAAACTACAGCACAGCTACGCAAACGAAACCAAGGCACAGGTAAAATTGACCGTTCGGGAACCTAGTAGGACCTCCATCTAGTCGAGCAGGTGAAATTTATGATATGTATGGTTTTATAAGATATATGATATTATGATTTATGAAATTTATGATATGATATTATGACATCAACAAGAAGTGTCCATTTACAAACGTTTGCGTAAGTAAAAAGATGTTGTGCTCTTTTGGATAGTGTAGTTCAGTTTTGGCTGGAAAAAACTCTGAATTTACGTGACGGTGCTTCAGTAAAAGAAGCGAGTCAACAAAACGTAATATTGATATTTCCTCCGGGCCGTAGACTGAAAGGCACAAGAAGAGTGAACATTCGCATCACGCTTGGCAAAATTCAAATGTATCTTTCAGCCTATGCAGCCACGGGACTATGCCACGACATAATCTTAGGTGTTGACTCTCTTTATGAAAGACAATTTCTTCCAGACATGATAACCATTTACTGAAATTAGGTAAGCTGTTGTTCCTGCAAAAACAAATGCAAAACTGTCGATACGAGGAACAACACCTAGTGCAGCTATCAGAAAACATTCACCTGACCCCTAGATTATCGGCCCAAATTAAATGCCAACTGTCAAAAATTAAGTTTGCTGGAAATCAATTCATTTCAACACAAATGACGTCATCCCATGCTTTAAAGATGAACATGGTAATCTTTTACACAACGCGGTAGTTCAAATGTTGGAAACAAGTGCGTTCATTGGGCATTGGTTAGCGAGACAGGCAGACACTTTTTAGAAAGCGTTACATTCCCGGCTAAAGCATTTCTCTTTTAAAAAACAAAAATAACAATAGATTGAAATTAACAACGTAACCGAGTAACTGGAGTGGCCATCAGAGTCGAATGAAAAATTGAAAATGTTCAATCTAAGCTCATATTTTGGGTGAACGGCACATGCTTCTAGAACATGCGTTAGGCAGGAACATTGATTTAATTATAGTAAAAGCTCCGAGCTAACGACTACCCACACCACTAAAATGTTTATGAACACACAAAACAATCCACCTGTTAAACAAAAGCCGTATGAGATCCCTCTGACACAAAAAGCGATCGTGAGCAAGCATGTGGATGATATGCCTAAAGCAGGTATCATCCGTTGGAGTAACACCCCTTGGCTGATTCCCATGGTTCTGGTGCACAAAAAAGGACTCTCATCGTGCCTGAGTTAACTTTAGAAAATGAAACGTCACCACAGTTGTGCCCACTCTCAGCATTCCAAACGCTTAAGACATTCTTCAGTCGTTAAAATATCCACGTTCCAGATCTGTTTGAACTTGAAGGCTGAATTTTGCCAAGTTGCTATAAAAAATAGCATAAACGAAAACGACTAGTTTTAAGGAGTACGCGCTTTCGAGGAGCACGTGCAACACCTTGGACTGTCTTTAAACAATTATGATGCGCTAACCTCCAACTCAAAATATTAAAGCGTTAATTTTCTAAGGATAAATTGAACAAATTAGGGCACATAGCATCTATTATAGGCATCAGCGTGGACCCAAGCAAAGTCAAAGTCATAAACAATGTGCAACCGCCTCGAAATCTCAGAGGAGTGCTTGTTTTTTTAATGGCATGCTATCGGTAATATACACTTAAGTTCAATGATATAACTAGACCATTAATGGTACATACGAGAACAAGCGCGAAATCTGAATGAAGCGATGAGACACAACGTGCCTGTGAAGCTGTCAACACACGATTGGTAGGAGTCTCAATTTTGGCCATGCCAGGCGTTACTCGAACATCATCGCTGTGTACAGACGCTTCACAATGCGCTTTGCTCTCATTTCTCATGAAAAAGAACAGGACGATCAAGAAAGAGTGATGCAAAGCGTGTCGCATCAATTTACGGACGCGCGAAGGGATGGCCGAATATCGAACACGAAGGCGTTTGTTATCGTGTACAGCGTAGAAAAACTTTGTCCAATATTCCAGGACCAAAGCTCAGAGCGTATACGGATCATAAGCCCCTACAACGTATTTACGCTGATGAAATCCAAAATCCTTTTCCGAAGATGGGTATTGTGATGAATGAGCGTGGCTGCAATATTGGTGATGTGTCAATATTGCAGCATATAATATATGCTGCAATACTGATGCATTGGTGCTGCAAAAAACGTAACTGCAGCTCTTTTATCAAAACTTTCGAGATAGTAACAAGTTCAAATATATCAACTGGCGAACGGTTATATTGGCGTGACCAGCAGGCTTGTACTTAAGAAAATAATGTGACGAGAGCTCACAACTATCACAAAGCAAGACCACAAAGGATGTCATATATACCGAACGTATTACTATGGCATTGACAGAACCTGAGCTTGGGGAGGCACAAAAACAAGATTTCTAGTTAGAAAAAACCTTTGCACTTGATAAGCGTATTTGAAACGAAAGCGAAAGAACATTACTTGTAAGAAGACATGCTGTACCACGTGGCCTCGGGAACTCAAAAACGTCCGCTAACCCTTGCTTAACTAGTGATTCTTGTAAGTTCAAACGCGCCATGCTAAGGCGAGGCGCATGATGAATGCTTAGGAAGACACCTAGGCATTGAAAAGACCACTGACGCGGTTTTAAAACCATTTTTTGGCTAGATATGTTAAAAGAGATAGACACGTATGTTCAAACTTGTAAAAAATGTTATCTGAAAGGCTCGAAAAAGGAAGACGCCCGTTGCAAGAAATGTCAATGCTTACTGCCCCTATGACCGATCTCGACATTGATTTGACCGAATCTGGTCTAGTTTTCCCAAAAGCAAAACCCTAAATTTGTAACATAGTTTGTCTATTCTCTGAATGGCCAGAAAGTTATTCAAATTCCCATAAAAACGAACGCAATGGCTCAAATGCGTTTTAACGGAGTGATACGACGCCCAGAATGTCCTCGATCAATCCTGAGTGATCAAGGAACCGAATTCTGCAATGCCCTCACTGACGCCGTCAGCAAGGCGTTAAGAATTGCTAGGGGGCGTACTAGTAGCTATAATGCTCAGACCAATAGAAAACGAAAAAAATTTCACCAGGTGTTTAATGAACTGATCACAAAAAGGTGAATGAGGATTGCACGAAATGGGAAAAATACTTCAATCATGTTTGGCGGCACAGAGGGTAAGCAAAATGAAAAGTCTAGGTACTTAACGTACTTCCCAATGAAGAGTCGAGACCCAGTTTTACCAGTGGACAATTCGATGCTACCCCGTTGTTAAAACTCTGGTGAAGAGTACGTCCCTCAAATATCTGAAAGCCTTTTCGACGTACTTAAACACGTGACAGAAAACATCCAACAAAGACGAGGTCACAGCAAAAGGTTAGTTGATAAAGGCGCACTCGCATCCTCATTTCCAATGGACGATCCTATCGAGCTATATATAATTGACAACAGCCCTACAATTAAGATCGGTTTTTCATACAAACTTACTTTGCATTGAAAACCATATTTTCGTACTCTAATTAAAATCGGAGAGGAGAACTATATCATCAAAAATATTACAACACATGGGACGAAACTAGTACATTCAGAAGATATCTAGAACATTCATAATAAAGGACATCAACGACGCATGAAACGGAAGCTATAACCGCAAAACATCATATAAAAATTTGCGTAAAGCCAGAAACAAACCGTTTCGTCCCCAACCTCCTAGACTACGAAATCAGCTTTTCTCGACGACGGTCACTTACCGACAGTTACACGCGGATAAGCCGCACATGTTACAGTCTTACCACAGGCAAGTGACGATTATACTGACGAATCATTCGATATGCATCAAAATATGATTGTTCACGTAGAAGCAGCCTATGAGGAACAGACTACTGACCAGATAGCTGCAATGTTACCGGACGGAGAAGACAGCAATCCTGTGCACTCACACGGCTACGCATTGCGATCGCAGATACCTGCGAGACAACATGAAGATGGTTTCTGGACCTGTCTAGCTGGTCGCAAACGAAGAGATATGAGCAGCCCGCCACCTAATGATCCCTCACGCGGGCAACAAGCCTCAAATTTATGGCGTTTAGTTGAAAAACGACCCTGACGCTGGTCATATGAGGACCAGTGCTCAGACACCAATTTTTGGCCTGCAAAAACTGCAAAGCTCTGCACTCTTCGCGATATATCTGGTGGTGTCGTTTATCCTCATTTCCTAAGAAGGTTCTGGCTTTTACAAGATACCCTGGCAGTCGACGATCATCCTGGTGCCATGTACTATGTGTTATTCCTTACCTCTAACCTCTGGCGACCCCAGTAACTTCTTTCTACCCATGGGGGAGATGAACTCAAGCTACAGTTCGTGGGCAATCACTCTTTCCATAAATATGTCGTTGATTAAGATACCATCTTATCCAGTTGAGAGAGATACTTAAGTCCTAAAGGGCCTAGCGAACTACCTTAATCATCAATTAGTCGGTAAAGCCGGAGAACTAGTGGATCATGCGATAACACGCCTCACGAAGGCCACTCCAGGACTACATGATGAAACCATTTACTCCTATGACACTTTTCCTCAGCTTACACAGAAACCATATACTTGACGGCCAAGTCAGGGGCTCATCGGTGATATTGGTAACGGTCTGATCTGTCTGTTTGAAACAGCCACCGAGATAAACCATCTCCAAGCTCAAGTTTCCATTCTAGGGCAGGGATACAATATTATATCTCACTATTTCAATGGAACACCTGCTGTTCTAAATTCGGCACATTTGACAGTTGAATCTAATCACATACAACTGAATAAAATAACTCATGCTTCACAGAAAGTCTAAAAAAACCCACAGCGATTCGCTCTTTCCCATGGACCAAGCATTATATGTTTTCACCACGGCCACATATATTGAGTATATTTCAGACTATATATTAGGATAATTACAAGATATATGCAAACTTCATTACCGACTAAACAACCTGGACAATTGACTAGTTTTGTCGAAGGTTCGCAGTCTCCACATCAAATTGATAGCGGCAAAGAGTTTTCAAAGAAAGCTCTTTGCCGCTCAAAGAACATAGCACTTCCAATATTTCTTGCTTTACCATTTCAGAACGTCCGTTTCATTCGACCAAAAATGGTGCAGAAGGAGTCTGTCTTCAATGTACTTTTCTATATCCGGCTACTTCATGTGATCAGGTGTTCAACTTCTAAAAATTCTCTAAAGATCGAGTTCCGCATGGCGTGCGTAGGGTTTCGCTCGCATGCTCGGTAGACAAAGTGTCCTCTCTTGTGTTGTCCGAAAATTGTTGTCGCTAGCAATACATTCCCTTTGAGAATATTGAAATCAATGTAATCAAAGCCACTAAGACGCATCAGGGAACAGAAATTGCCAAGCATCCCACAGCCATGGCCGCGCTGCTCCTGTCACTGGCATGACTTGTCGGTAATACTCAAAGCCCAAGACAGTTTGTTGTCAACGTGCCAACGCTTATTAAACTATTTTAGACACGGCCAAATGCCATTCCAGAACAAAAGCAATGCCAAGATAATGCCTCAAATTAGGAAAATATTGAACTCACGTTTGAATTGCTTCAGATGGGGTTTCATCATGGTACGTCACCGTGGCTAAAGGTGTCGCCAGGAATATCCAGATTAAAGGTTAAGGTTATTAAGCCAAAGGTTATGATAGAAGGAATGACCGTCATTCAGCTTTTCACCAAACGTGATATAACATCGAGGCCCCACGTCAACTGACGTACATTTAACGATGATTACCACTGCAATATGCTGTCATTCACGAAGCTCCACAGCCTGCAGCTCGGGCCATGGCGTCATCATCGGCGATGATGATTGTTGTGTGTGTGTGTGTGTGTGTGTGTGTGTGTGTGTGTGTGTGTGTGTGTGTGTGTGTGTGTGTGTTTGTGTGTGTGTGTGTGTGTGTGTGTGTGTGTGTGTGTGTGTGTGTGTGTGTGTGTGTGTGTGTGTGTGTGTGTGTGTGTGTGTGTGTGTGTGTGTGTGTGTGTATGTGCGTGTGTGCGTGTGTGTGTATGTGTGTGTCATAGGGGCTGTACGACGCACTCTGATGGGCGCAAAATGACCCTAGAAGTCGACGCGCCCTAAAAAACCCAATCATCATCACGACACACTCTGTTACTGAGGCTATATGGCGTTACCTGCCTCCCGTCCTGGCAGGAAGGGCGGGTACCGCAGGAAATCGAAGTCCGTATCTCAGGTCTCCCAGGCGCACAGCTTAACAAAATGTTCAACTGCCACGCGTGTACCATGGCCGATTTTCCCGCAAATACCAGTGGTTTTTTTCTGCTTCCGAGAAGAGCAAACGTTCACCAAGATTTAACGATGAATTGGGAGTCCGGTGAAGCAAACCCACACATCTACTAAATGGCTTTCTATTTTTGACAGAATGAGGCTCCTGGGCGGTTAACCCAATCAAAACTCGCCCATAATCAAAATTCCGATCTCGGCAGTCGCCGAACACCGATCGAACAGGACAAGTGAAGCTGCTCACGGAGGGAGGCGCTACACGCGGCTTGAGAGCCGCCCCAGCATCGTGTCATCCATCACTTTGCAGGACCTGTTCACAAGCCGGGTTGTCCATGGCGCCATCCAAGGGCAAAAATTCGTTACGTGTTGTTGCCCACACTAGCATGCTTTCAGCCAGATTTCGTGGAACAGTAAAAAAGACAATGCACGGTTGACTTCAAACTCTAATGTACTTCCCGATATTATGCTATATTTTATCACCAAATATTGTGAAATCTTCAGCACTTAGACTTTTCGACGAAGGTGAAGTCATATCTTGGCTCCGTAGTTTTTCCGGGAGAGCTGTGAACTACTTGTGTCATTACCGTGAGGGTGACATTACTCTCTCAACCACAACAGTTTGCCGCATTCCTTTAACTGCAGCTCTCTGAATGATCACAAGTACCATTATCAGATTTTCCGTAGGTGTGTAAACGGCGCCCATCTGTTTCTGACCCGACGACACGTGAATTCGTTTCGGAAATCCCTCACATTGCCGTTCCCTTGATAAACGACAGTTTTTACCGGGATATGTGTATAAATATATACACACATACGCACACACACACATATACCAACACACAAACATACATGCATGTATATATATATATATATATATATATATATATATATATATATATATATATATATATATATATATATATAAAACGTATGCATATAATCGGCGTCATTTTGAGATGGCTTACGCTTAAGAATGACATCTTACTCCAAGTAGTGACATAGGAGTCAACTTATATTAAGCCAGCTAAGCCTCTGAGTGCTTCCAATGATTCATAAAGCCTTTGCGCCAATGTGAAGTCATAACTTCAAAAGTTTTGGTCGGCAATTTCGGATGTCTCCATTCAGATAAATGTCTTCCTTTTACATTCTTACACATTGGGACGATAACATGGCAGACAAAATGGGGTTGGAAGATAATCGGATTTGTTCTTGGACAAGTCCATGGTTTAGGCGATTGACTGTTATCTGTTGTTCGAACATGCATGGGTATTTGGCCTCGTGCTTCGCCATTTTTGAGTCATCCAAAACATGTCAACATGTTGATTTTGCCGCGCTCGGTCCAAAGACCCACGGTTGAAAATACAGAGGCAAACGTCACAGAAGTCACACTCCTGCCGTCCCCGCCCGTTAAGCCTCCTGGCACTCTACATAAGCAGAGCCGACAGAGCCGGAAACGTACTCAGTCCGTGGAGCAGGTCAGTATTGGGTGCGGCGGGATGATCGGAGAAGGCTACTGCCCAGTGACGTGGGCTCAAGTGGCGGGCTGTCACACCAGAGAGCTGCGAGCGACAGTGTCCATGCCCGGCTGCGTTACGGGGGTCGAGGGGTGTGCGGCAACTGGGCTTCCCTCGTGTGTTGCTGGCGTTTCTCGCTGTTTATGTTGAAGAAGGACACAAGCGGCGCCGACTCGTCACTAGTTTAATCGCGGCCGAGGTGCGTTTTACGTGACACTGACAGACAGCCTGCCAGTTTGATGTAACTAAGTTCAGTCCGTTTGCTCACTTAACGCGGGCGCCCTGCGGCCTCTGGCTCGGTGGTCTGTTTACCTTCCGTTAAATGTCGTCTGCATCGCGGTGGTTCTTTATAACAGTGAACTGTGTCCTGTCCTGAGTCGTGCCACGACTTACATGGTTCGTTTACAGTGTTATAGAGTAGGAGTTGTCCTCTGGGACGTATCACTGCACGTCTATGACATGCGGTTGTTACACTTAACTGCAATCTACAGCCCCGCCGATATGTTTGTCTCTGGCGTCGAAATGCTACCTGTTGCTCGTGTCACGCGGTTGGTCTGTGCGTGGCATGCTGCTATGATATTTTCCGAGGTGAGTTATTGTTCCAGTGTAGCTGGGGTCTACTGGAGTCTGCACATTACCGAGGTCTACTGGCCGTGTCATCATCGCTGCCTGTCGGTCTGTGATGCGCCGCTGGGACCTGGTGTCCATGGCCCACGTCGATGCCGCGCATGCGTGCTGCTGTATGTCATCTTCTGCTCAATACATGTCACTTAAGCCTGACGTTCCTGATACGAACTCCTATCAGATTGGTCACCGGTGCTGCCGCTGGCTGACTCCCCCTTGGCTTGACCCGGCCAGTCCCGATCGGTGCCTCTATGGCCGACCTCCACTGGCTTAGCCCCCGTCTTGCAGCCCCGCCGATCCACGCGGCCGGGCCCGAGCCGCCGGCATGGGAGCCGGGGCGAGCCGGAAGAGGCCACCGGCCTGGAGGCGACGCTCCATTCTGGCGCCGCCGCCACCGCCGCTGCCCAAGGACCCCCGCATGCCGCTCACCATCCGCCAGAAGTTCAACATTGTCAAGTCCTGGAAGGGCATCAGCCGCGCCATGGAGCCCACCGGCGTCTACATGTTCGTCAAGTACGTGACTGGGCGCAGTGGGTGCACTGACGCGACCCGCGATGAAGACTTAACTCCGCCGGGTGACCGTGAGTGAGTTGGTAAGGAGCTGGTGCAGCCGCGAATGCGCCCCCTTGCTTCATCAGCTTTGCAAAACTTTCGCCGTTGCCATTAAGTCTATGGCGTAGTACGACAAGAATGAATCCGAGACTGCTCTTGCCCACGCAGCTCTTTGGAACGTCGTTGAACAACAGTGTAATCTTATGCATCGCAACAGTTCCTCGAATAATTTCCAGCCCTGTTACTAAGGCCGGCGTGCTTTTAACAAGACCCGCTTGTCAGCAAAAACGCAGCTGGATGAGTGCTCAACGACTTCCGATGCCCGCTTCCGAAACTGCTCCATTTGGTGGCACAAGTGAAGCTGCAGTAGGCCTGGCTAAAGTGGTCTTCTTTCGAGGTCTTTTAGATTACGTCCGATTCATTTTATAGCATGGCATTTCAGACTAGATTCTTGCATCATGGCTGGAGATTTGTCTGCACCAATGGAACAATTCAAGGCCTTGGAAGCTTTAAGAGTTAAGTTGTGGGATAACAACTTTGCACATGATGAATGACATCTTCGCCAGTGGGGGATCTTCTTTGTGTTTATTGGCTCAATTCAACAACCTGAATTTGAAACACAATTATCTGCTCATCAAGCTGAGGTTCAAGAATGTCGTCAAAAAGATGAGCGTGAAAGGGAGTGTTCCAAATTTGTATAGCGTTTTAGCTCAATTAGTCATTTTGAAGATCATTCCATGCACTTCACAGCCCCGCCCTTTTTAAGACCTAACATTCTCTAGCTTTTGAGCTACACGCCCGTTAAGATGTGCAGACTATTTCGTGTAGACTATTTCAAGACCAGTTATGCATGCATGACGCCATGGCAACATCATTTAAATTATCTCACCCCATGGGCCAGACGACGTTCAAAGCCAGGAAGAATGTCATCATCCAGCCGTTCAGGTCTGGCGTCCGTGAGAGCAATTTTCAAACATGGTTGACGTCAGCTGGCTCTCAAACAAGGTTGAGAAAACTGTGGGAAATTAAACCACGAATCAGTTGTTGTGCTACATTATATTAGAAGCTGGGCGTCGTTTCTTCACTTGCTAGTTATCACGAAAACAAGACTTGCAATCAAATAATGTAAGAATAACGCCGTAGCCGAGTATGCGAATACAAGCAAACACCTTAGACTCACTGAGTAATATGCGAGAACACCATGAGAAGTGCCAAAAATGAGCACATAACGATATTTGGCGCAGCCAACACTTCCCACACCACCACTATAATCTCTTGGCGAGAAGTACCACAATAACTGTTAGGGTAGCAATTTCGCACGGCTAGTTTGGCAGCGCATCAACATCATAAAAAATGTTTCTGGTTAAAATCAAGCGGCGCCATATTGAGAAGCATGTTTACCAACTAGATGAATTTGTCTGTTTAATGTAGTCTTCTCCACTCAAAAGTATGCCAAATGATGAAAATAAGCACGCTTCTTTATGTTTGCTTCCTGCTTTGCTTCAGACAGTTTGCTCTTCACGTGAAGAATATTTCCTTGGAAGGGAGATTTCCACATTTGTATGGGGTTTTGAACCGAAATAGCCATCTTGAAGGCCATTCGGTGCAGTTCGGAGGCCTACCCTTCTCAAGTCCTTAACCTCTCTGGTTTCTTAGCTACACGCGCGCGAAGATGTGCATATTTTTCGGGGAGACTACTTTAAGGTCACCCACGCATCCCTGCCGCCATAATAACGCCATTTAAATCCTGCCATTCCACGGGGTATGCACCGATCAATGCTAAAATATATATTTGTCAAGTCGTTCATGTCTGGCGTTCATGAACACCACCACCAGATGTACGAGCCGTCAACTGACTCTCAATTTATGTTGTGCTAGGTACGACGAAGCATTCAAACAGTGACGTACTGAGGAGCATGTTTACTAAACATACAGTTGTGTTGTCTAAAGCAGTCTGTTTCACTTAAAAATATATCAATAGTTCTCAGTGAGCTTTTTTCATCATATCGAATGCTCTCTTCAATATTTTCAGATGTGGGGCATTCCACTTAACTGGCCACAGGTACGCCAGAGGAGAACCTGTTGGCGATGCTGCTATTGACCGCTGGATGGAATGAAAGCTTAAAGGAGCGTTTGAAGCCAGACTTCCCCACACCAGAATTTTTAGCACTGACCTTTGCGATCCGTGGCTCTGCTGCATCACAAATCACTGCCCATCATCGATCCGAACCCATCGCCCGCACAAACCTCCACTTTTTCGTGGCCCCGGTCTTAGGAGCGATCTTCTCTTCCGCACTCACGATAAGCAAATAGGATTTATTTAATAGGTCGGGCATGCCCTGGATTCCATGCCGGTGAATGCAAATAAACGACCGTTGTAGAAAATAGCAGACATGCTCAAGCCCACCTAATATAAATGTTGAGCGTACTTGACGACATGGCATATAACCATTTCCAGCAACAGGTCGGGCTGCTTTCGAAGTGTCTTCGCCCCGCTCGCCCGGGCAGGCTAAAAAACAACATCCGTCGGTTGCCCTTATTTTCAAAATGCAAACTTCATCCTCACCCTTCCATCCAACCATTGGTTTGATTAAATCATGTCACCGATAACTCGCGCAGAGGCAGGATGGCGCAGGCCGTGCGGGCTGTGCAGTCAGAGGCGCGGTACTAACGGACAATCACCGCATCGATCTCCCCGCGTCGGCCTTCTGCGCTCTTCTCAGGCGTATAGCGTTATCTGGACGGGATAGACCACGACATTTCCGTAAGACAACCAATGCAAACTAAGTTCCAAACATTGCATTCTGTTCCACCCTTGTATTTCTTGTGGAGGAGTTCAATGAGTGAAGAGTTTGCCTTTGTTGTGGGCCTTGGGCGAAAATATGCAAATGCTAGTCTGAGCCAGAGTAACAATATCTTAGCTCCAAGTGTCGAGCGTTGGGAAAGGGTGTGGCTATAGCGGCAGCACACCCGGGTTCGTGCAGCTTTTACACCGGTCTGACTTACTCTGCCAAGTGCGCTAGGCTCAAGATGCGGTATTGGATCCCAGACCCGGCTCTCGCGACCGTCAGGGAGTATTTCAGTGATAGAGTAATGAGCGGAAAGGATTCACGGACTCTCAACGTACCGGCCTAAAGAACTGTCAGCGTCTCGAGCTGAATGTCAACAGTTGGTATCTTTGACCCTTTCCGAGAACTGAATGCGGCCGTTGATTCCGCATCACTCAAATCCAGTCGCTTCTAACAATATCAAGACCACATATAGTGCCTGCTGCGCAGGAGCCTTCCATACTCTGCGCCTTGCCGCCAACAGGCGATTTTTGCGCATGCGCGAGAGCGCTTGTTGAAACAACAGCGGCATGTCGGGCTCCTACGCACGCTGTATAAGTCGGTAGTGCGACCTTTTGTGTGTGACTTTTGTGTAGATGCTAGTACGACTTTCCATTCTCCTGCTGCCCCCCCCCCCCCCACACCCCCTCCCTCCCGTCTCCCGCAGACTGTTCGAGGACCACGCCGAGCTCATCAACTTCTTCGAGAAGTTTCGAGAGCTGCGTAATCGCGACGCGCAGGCCGAGAGCCTGGAGCTGGCCGAGCACGCCTCTATCGTCATGAACTCGCTGGACGAGGGCATCAAGGCGCTTGAGGACATGGACTACTTCTTCACGCTCCTGCATCAGATAGGCGGCGCTCACACTAAGGTGCCCGGCTTCAAGAAGGAGTTCTTCTGGGTGAGTGGCCACAGGCTCAGTGTTTTGTTTTTCTGTCATGGGCTTTTATGTTAGGTTTGCAGTGTTTATTTCAATGCGCCTGGAACAGTATCCATTTCCGTGAAGGTATTGTGCGTGAAATTTATCAGCATGTTATGTATGTTCGGGAATTGTGTGCAAGGATACCTTGTAAGGAGGATCAACCCACTGTTGTAGGGGACATATTTCCCAAGTTGAGCGCATCAGGCTGTCGCAAAACTGGTAGTATACAATGACATTATTTGCCGTGTACAGTTCACCTGTCTTTGATTTCCAATATTTCCAATGTGTTTTCGTCGACAGCCTGCTTTTCCGCCCAACGGAACACCATGCTGTTGCAGACTTCAGTTTAACCATATTGTTCCAGAAAATCAAGAACCCGTTCTTAGAAGCAGTGAAGGTCACGCTTGGCGATGCCTATACGGACAATATGGACAACATCTATAAGCTGACCATCGATTTCGTGATCAGCACGGTCGTCGAGGGCTTTGATCGGGCGGAGAGGGCACAGCGCTCGACGTAGATGGCAGCGGCGGCTCTCGTGCTCATGGTGGCCTGCAATGTGGGCAGGCTCGCTAGGTCAAAGGCCGTGGACTCAAGGTCACAAGCGATTTGTGAGCCCGCGGACCTCGCTGACACCACCGACGACAGTAAACATCGTGTACAGCACCGCCGTTGTGATCGGAGACAGCAGTTGCCACGGAACAACATGCCCAAAATGTCGTGAGAACGTTGAAAATGTGTTCACAAGTGAACCTAGGCAGTGATCAGTGAAGTGCGCATGCATGTCAGTGGTGTGCGGTTGCCGCATGCGAGTCGCGTCGTCGGTCGGCATCGGGCTGAAGTGGCGTTTAATGTTCTGGCAGCACGCGGCCAGGCGCCAAAGTCAGCAGCGGTGCGTGTCAGTGAGAGGCACGCTGACATGACCGGTTTCCGTAGTCACCCGCAAAATTACAGTGGATAGGGGTGACTTAAGCTTTTTGAATGAGCTGTTCTGCCTTGTGAAAGGTTACTGCGCACGTAAAAACTGCTGTTAACATGCACAACAGGGTGTGTCATCGCGGGGGTGGATCTCTTGGAATCATCTGAGACAAAGTTTTTCCTTGGCACACGGATTAATGATAAACTTCCAGTTCTGTCGCATCGCACCAATGCTGATATTCGTGAGGCGATAGCAGCTTTTCTTTCATAGGCCAAGAAAACCGTTTTCGATACTAACGCCACCTATTTTAAGCACTGGGATCATCCTCCAACAAGCCTCTAAAGCAGCCACTTTCCACACTACTGGTACTTGGTGGATTAAGTATGAAAGAGATATCATGAAGAGCACCAGCAAAACATTGCCAAACAGCTTTTAAGCTGACTTTTTAGTAAAGAACATTAGTTTTGGTGCAGCCCAAAGCTGTGCAGTCCATGAGAATGCTCCATGACAGACCGGGTCGGGTTCAAGTTTGTTATTGCTAACGCATCATTGTTATGTTGATTTGCAATTTACTGCGCTTTTTTGCGTGGAAGATGTGGGTTATGCTTTAGTTTTACTGGTACTGAAACATTCCTTTCGAACAATTACTAGCGTAAGCATGCCGACGGCTACACGGTCGCACAAACATCTTGCGATAGGCCACCAGGCTCTACTGTCCACCACCAACTGCCAACTACGGGAAAGCATTGAGGTACATCAGGTGGCTGAGCGAGTCGAAGAGGAATCGCACGAATGCCATCTTCAAGACCGCGGCGGTAGAAATCAGGGTACTGTGGGCCAACGAAGTGATCCCTGTTCATGATCTCAAATACGTGACAAAATTGATCGAGAGGGATTGATATCACCCCAACAGAGTTATCAGCAAGAAACCAAGGAAGAGAGTGACACAGCAACGCCGCCGCCGGCGAAATTCCAGCTTCTTTATGTCGCGAAATGCAAGTGCAAGCCTCAGTGCAGCTTTCCATACCCAGTTATCCGCACAGTGTATCAGGAGGGGGTTGCCATGAAGGACCAGTGCAAGCACCGAAAGCTCACCCTGGGGTCATTTGACCGGGATGCGATTGTGACTAGGGAGGCTCGCGTGGTGCGCAGGATGGCCAGACAACTCCAGGGGCGTCAGTGGCTCGGATGCCAGTGAGGCGGTGTCTGCTGCTAAACCTGAGTCGCCTTCCCCGCCGACTGCTGGGCCTGCGCCGCCTGCTGAGCCAGTGCTGGCTGCTAGTGCTGACCCCGAGCCTGCTCCGGTACCAAGTGGTCTCAGCGCTGGCGAGTCAGCCGAGAGCACGGATTCCTACCCGGTTCCGTACATGGTAGAAGGTGGCGACGGCGCCGACTGTTCGTTCCGGTTGAGACCACTGTCACTGTAGATCATAACGTCAACGATCTGACTAACCCCGCTTTAACGGTTGACAGCTACGCTGGCTCGAACCGGGCCGCTGCTGCTATCATCAACGCCTTTCAGCAAGACAGCAGAGACGGCCTGGCTACTTGAAGTAAAATATCATAGATCCCAGACATGTGCCTGGTTCCTAACATTGGTTCCAGGTTCCCAATGGTTCTTTCGACAAAATAAGATGCTGGATCCTGGTTCTCACTGGTTCTTTCCGCAAAACAAGACGCTGGATCCTGGTTCCCACTGGATCTTTTGACAAATAAAGATGCTGGATCTTGGTCCCACTGGTTCTTTTGATAAAACAAGACCCTGAATCCTGGTTCCCACTGGATCTTTCGACAAAGTAAAACCCTGGATCTTGGCTTCCATTGGTTCTTTGGACAAAACAAGACCCTGGATCTTGGTTCTCACTAGTTCTTTCAACAAAACAAGACCCTGGATTCTGGTTCTCACTGGTTCTTTCGACAAAACCAGAACCCTAGATCCTGGTCCCCAATGGATCTTTTGACAAAGCATTATGCTGCATCCTGGTTCCCATTGGTTCTTGCACAAAACAACACCCTGGATCTTGGTTCCCACAGTTTCTTTGACAACACAAGACCTGCATCTTGCTTTCCATCAGTTATTTTGTAACCACCTGGCTTCAGCTCCCAGATTCCCTTGTTTTTCTGTCAATACCAGCTCCAGGTTCCCATAAGATCTTTGGCAAGCAACAGAAATACCAACGCGCCATGAATAGTAAACACCATATCTCACAGTTCACGCTAGTATTTTACCAACACTAGACTCCTGAGGTCAGAATATGGAGTGCTCTGACAGTCTTGGGACCTTGGAAAAATTGGCCTAAAAAGGTCATCCTGCATAACCCAATACTTCGCTCTAAAAAAGCAGATCAGTACATCACAGACAGGTCAAAATAAACAGCGTATCCTGACCCTGTAATAACAATACAGCTCTTCCAGAAGCCTGAGCACAAGGCTCCAGGCAGATATAGATTCATTGTGTGCATGATAAAGCAGTATCAATGTGGGACTAACTTTGGTTTGCAGGTGGGCTGGGAAAAATCGGCCTAAAAAGTTCATCCTGCATAACACAAATACTTTGCTCTAAAAAGGCAGATCAGTACATCGCGGACAAGTCAAAATGAACGGTACGTCCTGACTGTAACAACTCTCTGTAACAACTGTACAGCTCTTCCAGAAGCCTGAGCACAAGGCTCAGGCACATATAGATTCACTGTGTGCATGATAAAGCAATATCAATGTGGGACTAAGTTTGGTCTACAGGTGGGCTGGGCATTTGTAAAAAAAATATTGCTGAGCTTCGATAGTAATCTGTGATATTGAGATGGTATTCTGGCATTATATTTACATACCTATATATA
>NW_023596136.1:45903035-45949434 GCF_011947565.3 Pollicipes pollicipes
CTGCACCAACCCGGGCAAGGACAGTGGCGCCTTCTTGGGCGTGCTGGACATCTTCGGCTTCGAGAACTTCGGCAAGAACTCGTTCGAGCAGCTCTGTATTAACTACACCAACGAGAAGCTGCACACGTTCTTCAACCACTACGTGTTCGCGCTGGAGCAGGAGGCGGGGGTGACGTTGCTTTGTTTCGTCAGAACGTAGGCATTGCTGCTTGGGTGGATGTCTTACTCCCGGCATCGTGGCGTTTCATGCTTTGGAAGCCACAGGGGGAATGTTTGTAATTTGGTGGTTTGTTTACATGGGGTGTTTGCGTTGGAGGAAACGGCCGACCAATTTGGCGATGATATGATACGGCATGTTGGAATGGTTTCGCAGCAGACCATACAAATATCCTTGTTCAGCAGCAACATTAGACGTTCATCTGTAAAAATATAAAACTGTTTTGGATTTTGCATGTGTGAACGGAACGTATTTTGAAGGTGCGGGCGTAATTTCCGTCTCCGAAATAATGAATGGAAACGAAGGGATATTGGATGTCCTCTTTGTCTCATGAGGGCTGACAAACCCTATCAATCATTTCGTCGTCTGCTCCCTTATCACATTTTAATTGTCGGCTGCCGTAAAGCCAACCCCGCGCATTTTGTCATGCGTGTGGGTTGGTGTGTTTGCCAGGGGTTTGTTTGTATTTCTGCTCAGTCTGATTGGTGAGACATGGTTTTTTTGCGCTTTGTAGCGCCAGACGACGGACCCCCAAACTCAGCCAGCTGACCATGCGGGGCGGATTATCAACCGTTGACGAGGCTAAAACATTGTTTTGAAGCGTGAATGGAACTAGTTTTGACTGCGATGAATTGTGCGCCGTACCTTGTACTAAAATAAGAATGTTTTTTTCATAAAGAGACTCGATGCATCTGGATATGAATATCGTGTGTCACAAATATCCTGTGAAGTAGCGAATGCGTGAGATAAATGTTTTAATAACTGCAAAAATGTCCACAAACTAACTGGATTGCAAATTAAACGCGAAAAGCCCGGGAGATCTTTGTGCATGTCTTGTCCGCCACCATTGACAATTTGGGTATGGATTTTGTCGTGTGATTTGTCACGGGTAGTGATGCATTTCATGACGTCATTTGATGGTCATTTAGTGATTCTCTTGCCACCGCATTTTATGTTCTATTCACCTGCGTCAGCTACTTTAGATTATCATGCTGGTGTATTGGTCCCCAGGACTTAATGTGACATAACCCCTATTAAAACCCCCTGGATTTTAATTGTTAAGTTCACGCATGCGTGGGTTCGAATAGGGCCAGATCGCTTGGGCTTTGGGGTCTGAAAGTGCTGGGGCGGCCGCCATGGCGGTCGGCTTTGTCAGAATTGCTCTCTTCCCGCTGATCCATGTCTTCACTTTCAGTATCGACAAGAGGAGATAAAGTTTTCTCACATCAAGTTCTCCGACAACTCCGAATGCCTGGAGTTGATAGAGAAGCCCCCTCGCTGCATTCTCAAGCTTCTCTCGGAAGAATGCCGAATGCCAAAGGTTGGTTGATTGGAAACGTGCTGTGCATTTGTGATTGCTGTGCCTCTCATTGCCTCTCGATGCAGTCGTGAGTGTTTTGACGTTGGCCTGTGGACTGCTGCAACAACTTTCGAAGAAGCACCGATGTTGGGTGCGCCATTACCTTACATTCATTCTCTCTAGGAGTTTTGAAACGTTTGCACAAGAGGCTTATTGCACGATGTTTGTTTTCTGGGAAATTGGATATTAATATTTATGAGTCGCTGCCATAAACTATTGTGTGCTCATAGGTGCTTTTCTAATTCAGGTAAGCTATTCGCGAGCAAAAAAGAACTGGCTGATACCGCTTGAAAGGCGAATTCTCATGCATTATTTTACGGCACAGTTGAAAGCTGTTGATGAGGAGCATTACTAGATGCGAGAGAGACCACCGCCTCGCTAAAGTATCGCAATTTGTTCGCGGCGGGGGCCTTTGGGAGCATGAACAAGTCAGATTGTTGATGCATTTCTCGCAATATTTGTTTCTGAACACGGCTACTACTAACGTTTTCACAATCCACAAACATTTCTGATTTGTCAATGCCTGCCTGTGACATCCACGTCGTCACTCGTCGGCACTCGGTGGCAGCTGGCACGCTCGTGTGCTGGGCTTCACCCTGCACCCTCCCGCGTATGTGACGCTGTAGCCCAACTGCACTCTGCTGCTGTCCTGACTTCTGCTGTCCGCGTGCTGTCTGCCCGCCCCGCCTGCTCCACGCATGTGTCCCATCTCTTTCCCCACATCGGCTCCACTCGTGTTCCCCGGCTGTCTCACGACACGACTGTGTCCCATCCGTGTCCAGCCTCTGCCTGCACATCTGTCGTGCGCCTCCGAATCTCGCTCCTGTCACACGCCTGCTCCTCCTCCCGTCGCACCAGGGCCTCTTCTGTGTCGTATTTACCCCCAGCCCAGCCGCTGCCTCCGCCTTGTGCCGTCTGCTCCCAGCCCAGCCGCTGCCTCCGCCTTGTGCCGTCTTCGCTCCCAAACCAGCCGCTGCCTCCGCCTTGTGCCGTCTGCGCTCCCAGCCCCAATGCCGATCTCCTCTGAGCCGCCTTTACCGCCAGCCTCGTCTCAGCGGTGGCCTGGCTGCTGAGCCGAGCTCGGCTCGAGCCGGCCGTTCGCGGGCGAGCTCTGTCTGAACTGAGCCGGCCGGCGTGGGCGGATCGACCGGCCAGCCGATGTGCAGCCCCTCCCCTCCCCCCCCCCCCCCCCCCCCCCCACCCCACCATCCCACCAGCACCTCATACCCACACCGCGGAGCTCTGCCGCCGGACGGACGGCGGTGGGGAGGGAGGCCAGTGGTTTTTGATCGGGCAGGATTTAAAGCCAGCTGACGCTCGGGCGCTGAACGGTGTCTGGAAGATCAGGCCAAGGTCAAAGCAGGGAGATGTCTGTGAGGCGATTCTCGACCAGTTTTTTGCTGTGCCCGCCGGGTAAATAAAGCGCGTACATAGTGCAAATGGAGCGGTCATCAGCGGGTGAGACTGGTCATGTTGCGGTGCGATTGGTTAAGTATGTAAGGCGGTGGCTTTTCTCATTAAATGTAAAGCCTTATTGGAAATGAGACTGCTTTGCCACCGCTGCCACTTGCCTCATAACAATCGTGCCTGGTCGAAAAGTGGTAAGACCACCTGCATTGCGCCGCCGCCGTATCAGATGTTGCTTTTCTCCAACTTACTTTACACTGGCCTTACTTGCTCTGGCACACATCACTGTTACCTTCCGCTTGCCCACATTCGCTTAGCATTACTGACCTACCCCAACTATTTTGCATGTTTATTTCATCGTATTGTACATGCCGCTTCCTTTTGTGGATAGTTCGGCAGTTTTATTAGCAGCATTTATGTAGAGGAAATGCCGCGGGGTTTGTGACTCAGTCTCCAGCCGGGTGCTATTGTAGGTTCTTTGTGCGGCGGCGAGTACGGCCGGGCTCTCGTGGTCACTAATTCGTGGGAGATGGATGAATTAAGACGGTCTGGGTTGTTAGAGGCGGCTTCTCATCGGTCGCCCGCCTGACTGGCAACTTCTAGCAACTTCCCGCGCTTCCTGACGCGGTTAAGACGCAGGGGGTGTACCCAGGCTCGGGGGCGACGGGTGCAGCAGATCGGCCAGGGGCGCGAGGGTGTCAGGGGGCTTGCAGACAACGGTGTCAAGAGGTACCTCGGATGCAAGTCAGGCGGGCGACCGGTTGAAAGGCCCGCCTCCAGTGCTGACGCATGGCCCACTGTGGTGACGCCTGCCCAGACCGTGCTGACGCCCGATCCAACCGTGCTGACGCCCTGACCCGACCGTGCTGAGGCCTGGCCGACCGTACTGACGCCCTGGCCCGACCGTACTGACGCATGACCCGACCGTGCTGACGCCTGACCCTATCGTACTGACGCCCGGCCCGACCGTGATGACGCCTGACCCGACCGTGCTGACGCCTTGACGTGACCGTTGCTGACGCCTGACCTGACCGTGCTGGTGCATGACATGACCGTACTGACGCCTGACCTGACCGTGCTGACGCCTGACCTGACCGTGCTGACGCCTGACCATGACCGTGCTGACGCCTGACCCGACCGTCCTGGACGCTGGCCCGACCGTGCTGAAGCATGACCCGACCGTACTGGCGCCTGAACTGGCTGTGGTGATGCTCTGAACCTGATCGTGCTGGCCCCTGACTCTACCGCGCTGACACCACCGCTGCGCGGCAGGGCTCGGACGAGACGTACCTCTCCAAGCTGCACCAGGAGTTCGAGGTGCATCCGTACTACATCAAGGCGCGAGGGACAGGAGAAAATTGGGAATCGGAGTTCGGCGTGTGTCACTATGCTGGCCCGCGTCACCTACAACATCACCGGCTTCGTCGACAAGAACCGCGACTCGCAGCAGGACCTCTTCTTCGACTTCATGAGCCGCTCCAAGAACAAGTTTGTGGAAGAGTTGGCGCAGTTCCAGGTGCGGAGAGGGCGGACAGGCACGCGCTGTCGGATGCCAGCATCTCTCTTCGCTGTTGCCATGGCGACAGCGCGTCCAAGTAGTACGCCAACTTTTGCCGATGCGCTTGCCTAAAGCATCTTAAACCGGCACAGTCTTAACTCCAGCTGCCCGTGAGCGCGTCATATGCCGTGTTCGCGGGCGCGTGTAGCGCCGTCAGTTTGCGCACCCGGCGCTGTCCTCGGTGGCTCCTGCCGCCTCCCTCACCGCGGCCCGAGCGGCGGAGTGCCTCGTCAGCGCCGGCCCGCCGGCACCTAACGGCGGTCCCGCACCTCCGCCAGGACCTGCTGAGCTGCATGTCGCGCACGGGCACCATGAGCAGCACCGTGTCGCGCGGCACCTCCAAGGGCAAGCCGACTGTCAGCGACGCTTTCAGGCAGCAGCTGCAGGCGTTGGTCGACCTCCTGCCGAGCAGCAACCCCTGGTGCGCGGCCAGGGTCGGGACTGAGACCCCGGGATGCTGATCAGGGGCGCGGCTGCCCGGACAGGACAGACACTGGCCGTAGGCGTTCTGTCCGTGTATACTGACTGGATAACCGCTGCTTCGTAGTTTCCTCTGCCCTTGTTGCATCGCAGCGAGTATTCGTCGATGTCGACGTCGTGTTGACATCAAAACTTTAATGTTTAAGGCTAGAATATTAAATTTAAGTCTTCAAAGCTTGATAGAGGTATTTCACTGACAATGCTTGCGCTTCTCGTTTCATCTTCTTGTGCTATTGAACCTCATGTGTGAACTTCTGCCGTTGTTTTGTAATCAACACATGAGGTAACCGCGCAAATGGCTTTGTGTTAACACAAGGATCATTGATGTCCCTAAATCCGAGCCCTGCCTGGAAAGCTGTGTATCCACGTCAGAGACAGGCGCCGCTAGACTGTTTTTGGGTCAGAGCCATTACCCAGCCGGCACGTTGGCTTCAGGTACGTGAGGTGTATCAAGCCGAACGGCAAGAAGCAGTCTCACTGCTACGACGACCCTCTGGTGCTGGACCAGCTCAAGTACCTGGGCATGCTCGATATCATCAAGATTCGCAAGCAGGGCTTCCCCATCCACCTGCCGCTGCTGGAGTTCTGCCAGCGGTACCAGTGTCTGACGGGGCGTCGGTGGAAGCAGCAGACGGCGGCGGAGGGCTGCAGGTCAGTAACGGGCGGTGTCAGCTGGACCAGTATCTGATGGGGCGTCGGTGGAGGCAGCAGACGGCGGCGGAGGGTCACAGGTCAGTAACGGATGGCGCCAGCTGGACCAGTGTCTGACGGGGCGTCGGTGGAAGCAGCAGACGGCGGCGGAGGGCTGCAGGTCAGTCTGGAGTTGCGCCAGGGATGCCAGTGTTTGACATGACCCCGATTGGGGCAGCAGGTAGCGGCAGTGGACCGCAGGTTTGTACTGAGTAACGCCGCACTACAAATCGTGACGGGGAGGGCCGCAGTTTATCAAGGGTACCAGTGGCGCCACACTGCAGCTTCGACTCGTTTTACAGATAGCTATCCACGAGTTTTACCCAATGTACTTAAAAACCTGGTGACAGAGCTGTTCAAAGAAACTTTCAGGAGACACCAGCTTGCGCAAACAGAAAGTTTCCATCGCAAAACATCACTAGCGCATCCGGTACGCTGTAGGCGGTCTACAGCCTGCCCGTGTTCAGCGGTGACCAGCACAATGCTCGGCTGTAGCGCCGCGGTCCCACAAACTAGCGAGGTTCGCGGAAGCCAGAGCCGGTGTCCCGTGTCGATGCTCACGCACCGCGACCCCGCCCCGCCTGCTGACCACTGCGCTCGGCGGGCGGCAGGTTCATCATGAAGCAGCACGGCCCTGCCGGAGCGGGAGTGGCAGATGGGCAAGACCAAGATGTTCCTGCGCCACTGTGTGCACGAGCCGCTGGAGGACAAGCGCACGGCGCTGGTGCACCGGTCGGCTGTGTGCGCGCAGAAGATCTACCGCGGCTACGTCCGGCGGAAAGGTGCGTCTGATGCCCTGCGGAGCAAGGAGCTGGTGCGGTGTTTCCCAGCCGGGTGGCGCGTAGAGGGTTGCATGGTGTTTTGGTTGGGTTGGCATGACTGTAGTTCATCAATCGCAGGCATTGGTTGTATGCTGGGTTCGCTCATTTTTGTGATGTCGGGAGGCAGAAATGCGAACTGTTAAGCTGGAATGCCGACAGTCTAGCCTCAGATTTTGCAATTGGTCAGAATTTTGCGACTTTTGGGGGTATTTGTCAGGATCAAGCCGACACGAAAGCCTCCGCGTGAGCCTCTGTGAGAGACACGTGATGTAGTCCTGTGCTACCTACCATATAACCTATGGATTGATGTCAGTAGTCATTATTCAAAATATAGCGTCATGCGTAATAATAACATGAGTCTCAGAAAAGCACGTCCTCAAACGTATTTCTACATGGTACCACAAACGGCAGTGGCGTGTGCTGACGTGCTGGTCTGCGCTCATGCGCTGATGGCGTGCGTGCTCTACCGACGAGACGTCCTCGGCGCCGCCCCCACCGGCCGGTGGTGCTGCTGTACGGACTGTCCAGGGAGCCCTCCCCCCCCCCCCTCCCCCCACTGACGGCGCCCGGCCGCCGCAGCGTACCGGGAGAAGCTGGAGGCGGTGCGCTGCCTACAGCGCCACTACCGCGCCAAGCGGCAGCGGCTGCTTGTTCCTGCGGCAGCGACGCGCCGTGGTGGTGCTGCAGAGCCACCTGCGCGGCATGTTCGCCAGAGAGGTGAGCGGGCCATCCGGGCGGCCGCTGACAGCTCAGCGGCGTGCGGGGACGGGACACGGCAGCGGCGGCTGGCTGCCAGCGGGGAAACTAGCCGCGGCAGTCGGGCCTGGTCTGTCGGGCAGACTTCGGCGCGCGGAGGCTGTCGCCAGCACATGCACCCAGTAAAAGCTTCAGCCGAATGGCCAACGTGGCGACAGTGCGGTTCATGTCGCCCTCAGCCCGGTCAAATGTGTTTGTGGTAAATAAGTGGAAGCACTGCACTGCAAGCACTGATGCCTCCAAAATGGTGGTAGTCCTAGTGCTAGCGCTTCTGGAATTGTGCGGATAAGGTATTCACGCTACGTAGACGCAAATTGTATCACTTCAGTTTTGATGCTCCTTGTCCGCGGACCTTCTGCCACAAGCTGGCAGCTCGGCGCCACAGCCTGCTCCCGTTGCCATGGCGACCCGGGCTGGGTTGCAGGTGGCCGCCGCGCTGCGTGAGATGAGAGCCATAGAGGAGGAGCGCCAGCGGCGGGAAAAGCTGGAGGAGGAGAAACGAAAAGAGGAGGAGCGACGCCTGGAGATGGAAGAGGAGGCGCGCAAACGGCTGGAAGACGAGGAAAAGTATGACAGGCTTCGCGGAACTTGACTGCTGCTTTGCTTGCAAACGTTGCCATACGGCCGGCCGAAAATATTTCAGGAGCGCGATTGGGGGCCGTTTGCCCGGTTTGAGTCCGCCCAGTGTTTTACTGGTGCGCTACGTTCGTGACGCGGAGCGTCGGGAAACCCCACCGCCGCCCGGCTTACACCGCTTGCTTGCGCCTCGCGCTGGCTTAAAAGGCTGTATCGCTGACACGGCCGAGGCCTACTGGCGGGCTTCTCTCATTGAGAGCGCACGGTAACCGTGTGTCCTCGATCTGCTTCTAGGCCGCCGCCGCCCGAGGCCCAGCAGAATGGAAAGTAAGTGCACCTGGAGCAGGAGAATCGCAGCAGAGGCTTCCAGCTTCTGGCCATACGGACCGAGTGTTACTGCAATGGTGACGGGGACGGCGATGTCCATGTTGAAATGACGATCTAGCCTGCCACTGTGTTTGATGGCCTCTGCATGACAAAACGTGATAATTTTATTTTTATATAGTATCTGTCTCAGATACGATATAATATCCAACAATATATATATATATATATATATATATATATATATATATATAACTACAAGATACTCTGAGTGTTGCGCAACCTGTAGATAGTCATGGTAAAAATGTATGACTTCTTTGTATGCTGTATAGGGTTCCGTTGACGACTTGGCAGTCTTTGTGCAAATGATGTCGCATCGTAGTTTTGTCATGATTCATATTCCATGATGCAAAAGATACCGAATAACTATGATTTCTGGACAAAGCCCAAGCCTATCCTAATAAGGTGGCTTATCGCGCTTACTGCAGCGAAGTGCAGCGAAGCGACGCGTTTGCTGGTTTCCTGATGATTCATTATCCTTGGTGTTAATACGAAAAATGACCGTGTTCCTCCAACGAAGCTCCCAACCTTACCACAACAAGCTGGCGGCACCATTTAGCGCAATGGACTAAACACGACCAAGGCATGCCCATCTCGAGGTGGTTTGCTTTTTTTTAGCGGCGCGCCAGAGTTGAGCTCTGAGCGTAGGCTGATCAGCCATTGAACTCGATGATACTTGTCGCCCACCTTGAGGACAGCTGTAAATACGTTGTTGGACGTGATTGGTCTTTTCCGCCGCCGCGTCTGCTCCCCGTCTGCTCACTGTCGAAGCGCCCCCCCTCTGACGGGCGGGAAGGGTGGACCGCTGAACCGACGGCCATTCGCGCCCGCGCAATTCAACATCTCGCTGCTCGTCGCAGGCTGATCCAGGAGGAGATCGACGAGATGACCGAGATCGCCGACCACCTGAACATGAAGCTGTCGGCGGCGGAGGCACAGCCAGGCCGCGCCAAGTCCTCGGTCTCCGTCGACCTGGACAACCTGTTCTCCTTCCTCAGCGACATGAACTCGGGACAGAGCAGCGTTGTCAACGAGATCCGCGAGAACCTGGAGGAGCTGGAGCAAACCGTGCTGGTGGAGGTCAGTAGACGGTCCGGTGGAGGTGGTAGAATAGGCCGGTGGAGGCGGTAGAACGGGTCGGTTGAGGTAGCAGGATGGGAAACAAGTCATCGAAGTTGTAGTTAAATTGGTCAAAGACAATCGAACTTCTTGGGGGAAGTCGGCGGAGTTAATGCGGGGCTGGCGTAGATCAGTCGAATTATCAGTGAGTTCGGTATAATCGGGTTGGCGATGGTCGATGAAATGGGAACTGAGATGCGCGTGTTATCAGAAAAGCCTGACTAAAATGATCTGGCCAAGGCAAGCAGAGCAATGTGCCATAAAGTTCATAATAACGGAGTGGTCAGAGCTCAGTATTCTCGTGTTGCTGCATGTTGCTGCGTGTTGCGTGGTGCGTCTGTCGAGCGACGATTTGGCCTGTATTGTTTAGTAGGACGCAGCGTTTGAGACGAGCAGAGGGAGGCGAAGAGCTGGGGGGTAGCCGTTTAAAGGGAAAATATGGTGATCGGCACGACCCGAGCCTAGTTTCAGCTGGCCTCAGCAAGGCTACACATAACACAGTGTTGATCGTTCCCGGGGCGTCTTCCGAGCGGCCGGTTGGTGTTCGGCTCGTGCCCATCCCTCAGAGCCCAGCTGTCACCCGGCCGCGGCGTCCGCCGGCCGTTAACCGCCGCCGCCCGCCGCCAGATGGACGAGCTCTCCGACCGGCGCGCCGCCGAGCCGCGCCGCTCGGCCGCCTCCACGCCCACGCTGCCGCACCCGTCGCTGCTCCCGGACGACGCGTCGGAGCCCCCGGCGCGCGCCGCCGAGCCGGCCGAGCCGTGCGCGCTGCCGCCGCCGCCGCCGGCGGCACCCGGCAGCGGCGCCGAGCTGGGCGACGTCATCCTGCCGCCGCCCGGGAGGAGCTGTACGGCAACCGGCCGGGCGGCGTGCCCACGCCCGCCGCCGGTCGAGCGTATCCCCAAGGAGCCCATCTACGAGAGCATCCTGGTCAACAACAAGAAGGCGCCGAGCGACCCGGAGCCGGCGCCGCCGGCCATCCCGTCGGTGCCACCGCCGGGGCCGCCGCCCGGTCTGCCGGCGCACGCCGGTCTGGAGAAGGTGCAGCGCGCCGCGCGCCACCGGCTGCGCAGCGGCTCGCCGGGCGGCCGCGCCCGCATCGCTAGCCAGGCGCAGAGTCCCAGCCGCAGTCGCAACGGCAGTAGGAACGGCAGCCGCCGCGCGTCGGTAAGTGGGGCTGTAGCGAGTGGCGGCGATGTTTCATTTTGTTTCGTTTCATGCTGAAACTGCAGGATTTCCGCCCGGATAAGCGTAATGGTAATTAATTTAGTGCCGATGGGCGCCGTGGTAAAATATCAAGGTGATTCTCATTTGCGTCTTTCTGACCATTGTGTGGGGGATCACATGTGCATGTCTTTGTCTGCTTTACCCCACACCTGCCGTCGGTCTACCGCCCGCACGGCTGTCCTCCTGGGCTTAGTGACGGTAACCCCGCTGACCTGTCCTCCTGGGCCCAGGGACGGTAATCCCGCTGACCCCCGCTGACCTGTCGCAGATATCTCAGGAGGAGGACGAGCGCGAGCAGCGGCGCCGACAGCGCGTTGAGCGCAAGCTGCAGGAGCTGCAGGAGCTCGAGCGGCTCGATGACGCTAAGCCCGAGCAGGAGGAGCACCACGACATGATCGAGTTTGCCGAGCGCTACTTCAACATGCACGAGCGCGTGCCAGAGGGTGAGGCCGCTCTTCGACCGGGCACCGCTCGATGACGGAAGCCACCGAGAGACCACGTGGCGAGGTTTCAATGGTATGACGGGAGCTGCCGAGAGATCACGCTGTGGAGTATCGGTGGTTTGACGTGATTTACCGAGGGACCATGCGGCGAGGTTTCAGCGATTAATCGCGTTTGGCCATCGATCCATTGCTGATGACATTTTTTTTGGCAAACGAACGGCAAACAAAGGATAAAACGAACATGTGAGCAACCGAACACGATAAAACGCGGGCGCGTATTTGTAACTCGCGTGGCGCTGAGTTTGTTCTACAGCTACGGCCTCCAGGTTTCGTGACGTTCGCGGAGAGCGCGTGACCATGCGAGCCAGCCAGGTGTATGCGACATCAGGGGGACTGGCCGGTGACGCCCCAGCTCCGGTGACCGCGTCCCCGTGCTGCCCATAGGCGCCATCATCTCGACCCTGAGCCGCCGCAGCCGCGCCGGCGGCTCTGTCGACTACCTGCCAAAGTATGAGATGATCACGTACACCAAGGCGCCGCACATACCCACCTCGCATGTGCACATGTACGACCCGGACGACGTGGACATTGCCTGCGCCATATTCAAGGTACGCGCCTCCACGTCACCGCGATGGGAGACTCCGGACTGAGGCTCCGGTGGCGTGCGGTAGTGGGCTTGATGGGAAGCGAGAAGCGCCCGCTGGTATTGGGTTGTGGTGGCAAGGAGCTGGCGGCTCTTGACAGTGCTGAGAGTCTGGAAGTTTCAGGTGATGTTTTCAGATGCCCTTCCGTGGAAGAGAAGGCGATGATATCGAGTTTTGGATGAACTCGCTTCAGATTCTTTGTGATCGTCAGACGCCCTATTTCGGGGTGCGCGTGACAATTGTGAAGGGCAGCCTCGACACGATCTTGCGAAAAAACCATGGCGGCTTGTGTTTGCGCCGCATGGTACTGATGCAGTTATACGTTTTGTGATGTCTCCAGGACCTGCAGCAATATCTCAAGGGCGATATGAAGCCGGAGACGGAGATTAAAACCATTCAGACAATCGTGCAGCACGGAATCGAGCGGGAGGAGCTCAGGAATGAGATCTACGTTCAGGTAATTTCTCTCCTACATTGTAGCATTTGTTTCCACTGTCCGTCATATGGCTTCTCGGTTGAAACATGTTGCAGGCGGCCCTCCGATGATGACTGTGGGCCTTTGAACCAGAAGGCAGTCCGTGTTGCACAGCGGATTGCGACAAAGTGATCCGAAAGTTGGCATCGTGGTGTGTTGATTGGTGCGCTGGTGAGGCGTCACGTCGGTTTTGCGCGAGTGTGCCGCAAGATCCTCGGACCAAGGTTAACCCCTGTTATTGATTTGAGGCCACCGAGCGAGACCAGTCGTAATAACAGGCTGTGTCACGTGTACCGCTGACCTGCTGTTGTAGGAAGCGCATATCTTCATGCATCGATTTCACTAGCCGTCGGTGTTTGCCTTCAAACACGCAGCTGGAGTGGCGGATTGGCTTGTAATGACTAACCGATGATATGGTCATTGTCTGTCGGCAGTGTATACGACAGATCACCAATAACCCCATACAGGAGTCGCTGGACCGGGTCTGGCTGCTCCTGTCGCTCTGCGTCGTCTCGTTTCCGCCGGGCAAAATACTCTTCAAGGTACGTGGCATTCCCCTGAAGTGCGTATTGCGCCGTGCACTGAAGTGCGCGCGCCCGGATGAAGTTCTACTCAAGTGCTGCATTGTCGGTCGCCGGCCTTAGGAGCGGCTGTTTGCTCGGGAACTTTCCAGACACGTCAGACCTACGTGCTCCGACTGATTGGCTTCCATAAGAACTTGGCGTCGCTGCTCGCACCGGCCTTTCGTGGGCTGCCACACTGATCATCCGCTCTCTCCGTGTCCAGTACTTCGTGTGCTTCCTGCGCAAGTCGCAGTACTCATCGGACAGCCGAGCGCTCCAGTACGTCCAGTGGTGCCTGGAGAACTGCAAGCACACGCACGTGACCTGCCGGAAAAACCCGCCCAGCACAGTGGAGGTTACGGTGAGCCCCGTCACTGGCTGTCGGATGTGCCGTGGTGTCTGGCGCTAACCCGCCCAGAGCAGTGGAGGTTACGGTGAGCCCCGTCACCGGCCGTCGGATGTGCCGTGGTGTCTGGCACTAACCCGCCCAGAGCAGTGGAGGTTACGGTGAGCCCCGTCACCGGCCGTCGGATGTGCCGTGGTGTCTGGCGCTAACCCGCCCAGAGCAGTGGAGGTTACGGTGATCCCGTCACCGGCCGCCAGATGTGCCGCGGTGTCTGGCGCTAACCCGCCCAGAGCAGTGGAGGTTACGGTGATCCCGTCACCGGCCGCCAGATGTGCCGCGGTGTCTGGCGCTAACCCGCCCAGAGCAGTGGAGGTTACGGTGATCCCGTCACCGGCCGTCGGATGTGCCGTGGTGTCTGGCGCTAACCCGCCCAGAGCAGTGAAGGTTACGGTGATCCCGTCACCGGCCGTCGGATGTGCCGTGGTGTCTGGCGTTAACCCGCCCAGAGCAGTGGAGGTTACGGTGATCCCGTCACCGGCCGTCGGATGTGCCGTGGTGTCTGGCGCTAACCCGCCCAGAGCAGTAGAGGTTACGGTGAGCCCGTTACCGGCCGCCAGATGTGCCGTGGTGTCTGGCGCTAACCCGCCCAGAGCAGTGGAGGTTACGGTGAGCCCCGTCACCGGCCGCCAGATGTGCCGTGGTGTCTGGCGCTAACCCGCCCAGAGCAGTGGAGGTTACGGTGAGCCCCGTCACCGGCCGCCAGATGTGCCGTGGTGTCTGGGATCTGGTGCTGACCCGCCCTGTCGAAGTGACAGGCTGCCGCGCCGTTACCCGTGGGCTCGTGCTCGTAACGTGCAGGCGACGCTGTAATAGATGTCGTTGGTTGTTCTGTCGTGGACGCCATGCCCGCCGATCGCCTCAGCGGTGCTGGGCGTTGCTGGGCTGTGGACGACTTAGCCGACGCTGACCTCAGCAGTGGTGGGTCCGGTGACAAGTGTACGGCTCGCTCCAGGCGATGAAGAGGCTGGGCACCATCGTGTGCCGCTTCTTCTTCCTGGACGGCATGACCAAGGCGGTGGACGTGCACCCGATGGACACGGCTGCCGACGCCATGACCAAGATCGCTGACAGGTGGGTGGCCGGGCCGGTGGTCCCGCCTTTGAGGCGAAGCGCCGGCTACACACATCGGGACGATTCTCGGGAATTTGAACGGTGTAAAGAGATTTGCTGGCTGCATGCGAAGCCGTTGCGTGAGTAAGGTCTGTTGTGCTTGATTCCGCGCAAAGGAGGCACTGTGCCGCACGGCGTAGAGTCTTGCTGTACCTTGCGCCAGTCGCCCCCCAACTCAGCGTTCTCACCCTAACTCCGCGCCCCGCCAACACCATACCCCCCTCTCCGCCCTCCGCTGCTGCCGTGACCAGCTGCCCCGTAACGTGCACCACTCCCTCTGGTGGCAGGATCGGCCTCTGGAACCTGGACGGCTGGGCGGTGTTCCAAGCGACGGCGGAGGGCGAGCATCATGTCAAGTCGCACGAGTACCTGTATGACGTCATCTCCTCGTGGGAGATGTGAGTCGGCGGCGTTGGATGCGCGCGCGAGACATCGGCTCTCTAGCCGTGTGCCTGTGAAACGCACAGATGGCACGTGGTGGATCAGATTAAGGCCATCCATCCATTTATTATGTGATAGACAATTAATTTTGTGTTGTTCTGGAATGGCCCCATATGATGAATTAGCGGAGTGAGTCGGTCCTCCAGCCTTTGCTTCATTGTGCCTTATCGCGCATTCGATTGCTGATCGTTACCTTCTTTCCAAATCCCTTCTGACGCTCAGCCGCGTCGTCTGCTGTGAACGCGCAGTGAACGACCTTAGCTTGACGAGATGTGTGCGGATGGCGCCTTTGTCTTCCCCCCGCGGTCATCCTGTGCCGCGGGCTCTCTTTAGTGTCTCCCACAGCTCCCTTGCCCTTTGACGCCCCCGCCCTCCGGCCAGTGGGAAGCAGCAGCGGGCCCTCTCCGTTCCCCCCTCGCCCTCTGACCCCCCGCCCTCCGGCCAGTGAGAAACAGCAGCGGACCCTCTCCTGCTCCCTCCCTCTGACGCCCCCCTCCCGCCCTCCGGCCAGTGAGAAGCAGCAGCGGACGCGGGCCGAGTCGCCCGCCAGCTCGCCCATGCTGCGCCGCCAGTCGGCCGTCGGCGTCGGTGCCGGCGAGAACCGTTTCCTGTTCAAGAAGCGGCTCTTCAAGTCCACCCGCGAGATCCCCAACGACCCGGTCGAGGTCCACATGCTCTACTCGCAGGCCGTGTACTCGGTGGTGCAGGTATGAACACGGTCCCAGCGCAAGGTGCTTCTTTTGTTCAATAGTCCATTTAAATGGTTGGATTTTCTTCGATCCATTTGCATAAGTCGAAGCCGTGAGATTGGAGAGGGTCCATGCTTGAGAAATACGGCAGTAGCCGCCCGACGTCGTGGTTCGGCCCACGTGTTTCTGTTTTCGGTAAGCAAGTCGTGTGTTTGTCTTGGTGGCGCTGGGTCCGCTGTGGCGAGAGGTCGACCTCTGCCTGTGCCGCAATCGTAGAGATATTTTGTGAATCATGGCGCTGATGCTAATTTTTGCCCGCGGCGTATTCATGAATCGATTGTGATTGGTTGTGCAGTGGCATGTTATGGTATCTACATTCTTGAATTCCTTCCCGGTTTCGAGCCTGTCTTATGATAGGCAACGATGATCTCTCAAACTGCGCTCTATCGTATCAGATCAGTCGCATCAATTCATCTTGCGCGGGGCAGTTATAATGCGCATAGCGCTTGTACAAGAGTGTTTGTAGTCGGTGCATGTTGGCGATCACTATGTTGGGTTTACCACCCCTGCGATACGCCGGTGTTGTTTGACCGTGCTGCCATCTCCCCGCCCGTTTGCAGAGTGACAGTTTGCCGGTGAGCGAGAAGGTGGCGCTGCAGCTGGCCGGTCTGCAGGCCCAGGTTCTGCTGGGTGACCCCAAGGACAAGTACGACCACTACTCGGACGTGGCCACCTTCCTGTCGCAGCGCGTAGCCTCCACCAAACGGCGCCCCGACTGGGTCAGTATCGCTGGACGACCAGCTCACCGTTCAACCAGTCGCGACGCAGCAGACCAGCTGCCACGATACATGTGCTGCTCGATACGCAAGCTGCTCCGTAACCGTTAGTTTTTTTTTTGCGGGAAGGGCTGCGGCCAACAGCTCAGGTCACTTAGCGTCCAAATGTCTCCCTCGATTGCTGCGGGGATGAGACGTCCATGGCTGACGGTGCTCCAACTGGGGTGTCTCTGTCCCGCAGGTGCCGATCATCGCGCATGCGCACCACCAGTACGGCTCGGGCAAGTCGGAGCTGGTGGCCAAGATCTGGTACCTGTCTTGCGTCATGCAGTACCCGGTGTGGGGTACCACTCAGTTCCCCGTGAAGTACAAAGGCTACTGGCCGTACGGTGGGTGACGCTCGCATGGGAAAAGACAGCGCCCATCAAATATGGCGCACTGTTTTCCTGAGTTATTTCTGGGATTGTTGCGGAATGTTTTTGCCGTCATGTTAAACGTCTGCGTTCTGACCTACAGTAACTGCTTCGTAGATTGGCAGTGCATCACTTTGACGCGGCGCACGACTGTGCTACAATCATGGTCAGTGAAGTCGTTCCATGCGAGCCGCCAAGTTTGTGAACGAGGGAACACCGGCAGCCCATCTCCCGCGCGTGTCAGTCAGATTCTGACACCTCCCCCCCCCCCCCCGTTGTCACCACTCACAGGCAACAACCTCAACATGGGCATCAACTGCGAGGGCATCCTGTTGATCCGGCCCGACGACAAGTACGTCATCGTCGAGTTCCCGTACGGCGACGTCGAGTCGATCCTGCTGGACCCCTCGGACGACTTCATCACCGTCAACCTGCACCGCAACCACGACGCGCAGCGGGTGTTCGTGTTCGAGGCGCGCTGGAAGGACGAGATGGGCGCGCTGATCGCCAGCTACTCGCCCGAGCACGCCACCTGGATCCGCGAGGTGGACAACATCAGCCGCCGGGTGAGCGTCAGCCGTCACAGCGCTCGGCAGGGCTCGGTGCTGCAGACGTCAGGGGCGGGGGGGGGGCAGACCTGGTCACGGTGCTCGGCAGGGCTCGGTGCTGCAGACGTCAGGGGCGGGGGGGGGGGCAGACCTGGTCACGGCGCTCGGCAGGGCTCGGTGCTGCAGACGTCAGGGGCGGGGGGGGGGGGGGGTCAGCCGTCACAGCGCTCGGTAGGGCTCGGTGCTGCAGACGTCAGGGGCGGGGGGGGGGGGGGTCGGCCGTCACAGCGCTCGGCAGGGCTCGGGTGCTGCAGACGTCAGGGGCGGGGGGGGGGGGTCGGCCGTCACAGCGCTCGGCAGGGCTCGGTGCTGCAGACGTCAGGGGCGGGGGGGGGGGGGGGGGGGTCAGCCGTCACAGCGCTCGGCAGGGCTCGGTGCTGCAGACGTCAGGGGCGGGGGGGGGGGGGTCAGCCGTCACAGCGCTCGGCAGGGCTCGGTGCTGCAGACGTCAGGGGCGGGGGGGGGGGGGTCAGCCGTCACAGCGCTCGGCAGGGCTCGGTGCTGCAGACGTCAGGGGCGGGGGGGGGGGGGGCAGACCTGGTCACGGTGCTCGGCAGGGCTCGGTGCTGCGTGACGTCAGGGGCGGGGGGGGGGGGGTCAGCCGTCACAGCGCTCGGTAGGGCTCGGTGCTGCAGACGTCAGGGGCGGGGGGGGGGGGTCAGCCGTCACAGCGCTCGGTAGGGCTCGGTGCTGCAGACGTCAGGGGCGGGGGGGGGGGGGGGGCAGACCTGGTCGCGGGGTTAGGCGGTCTGTTTCAGTCGTGAAACCTGTGATGTAAACAGGATAGCGATGTCGGACGGACGGTGATGGAGATAAAAACACTACGCGTGTTACGAGGTTCCTGCTGATTATGATCATATATATATATATATATATATATATATATATATATATATATATATATATATATATATATATAAATATATATAAACAACAATGATAATAATACGCAGCTTGAAACGCGCCTTTACTTTTCTATCTGCCAGCCACTGTCATTATGTGACGGGCGAACTGACTGCGCCGCAGATTCAGCACATCACAAACGACGACCGGATACGACTGCACTATAACGTGGTGCAGTGCCGGAGGAACCTGGTCGACGCTGACATGATGAGGAAACCCGTCGACTTGGCAACGTCCAATTTCTTCAAGAACACGCTGAGAAGGTGCGTCGTTGTCTTTCGCCCACTTTGCCGATATCGAATGGGGTGTCTGGAAGTTGTGCTCCTGTGGTCGCATCGCTGGTGTGGGGCAGTTAATGCTGCCTGGACGTGGGATGAGCCTCTCATGACCCGCTGTGATTTCGAAAGTTGTGATGGCCAAATGGTCAGCATCTTCGGCTCCCACGTGTGGGTGTAGGTTCGAATCCCGGTTACACCAGAGTCCCTGAGCGCTAACATAGCCCTGCAGTCGCTGCCCCCCCCCCCCCCCTCCCCCTCCCCTCCCAAGAGGGAAGTGGTGAGCCAGCGGCGCTCATCGCGTTCCCTGCTTACAAATAATGTGTGGTTGCGAAGTGTACGTCTTTCACATATTTGACCTTTCAAGTGCCTCGTAAGACGTTGAGAGTAAGTCAGTGAGCAATGTCGGCCACTTTTGCGCGACATCCACATTTGCCTCGGGACCGGGCTCATTAAGTCAACAGTTTTACATGTATCTCAACGTCTTTTCCCCCCGGCACCTTACCCGCGCCCTCCTGCCGCCCGACGGCACCTTACCCGCGCCCTCCCGCCGCCCGACGGCACCTTACCCGCGCCCTCCTGCCGCCCGACGGCACCTTACCCGCGCCCTCCTGCCGCTCGACGGCACCTTACCCGCGCCCTCCTGCCGCCCGACGGCACCTTACCCGCGCCCTCCTGCCTCCCGACGGCACCTTACCCGCGCCCTCCTGCCGCCCGACGGCACCTTACCCGCGCCCTCCTGCCGCCCGACGGCACCTTACCCGCGCCCTCCCGCCGCCCGACGGCACCTTACCCGCGCCCTCCTGCCGCCCGACGGCACCTTACCCGCGCCCTCCTGCCGCTCGACGGCACCTTACCCGCGCCCTCCTGCCGCCCGACGGCACCTTACCCGCGCCCTCCTGCCGCTCGACGGCACCTTACCCGCGCCCTCCTGCCGCTCGACGGCACCTTACCTGCGCCCTCCTGCCGCCCGACGGCACCTTACCCGCGCCCTCCTGCCGCTCGACGCTGCAGGTTCAACAAGGCCAAGCTGGAGAAGCTGCGCCAGACCGCGCCGAGCGGCGGCAGCGGCGACGGCACCGACGCCTACAAGGGCTTCGACCGCGTCTTCTGGGGCTTCAGCCGGCAGCCGATCTCGCAGGGCTTGAGCCGCATCGCCGAGCCCGAGGTGGAGGAGACGGCCGTGCAGATCTTCCAGGCCGTGCTCATGTTCTCCGGCCTCGTGCACAGCGGTGAGCGGCGGCGCGCGGCCCGGCCGGCGCTAGCGGTCCGAGCGGCCCCAGCGGTCCGAGCGGCCCCAGCGGCCCTAGCGGTCCGGGCGGTCCGGGCGGTCCGAGCGGCCCGGGCGACCCCAGCGGTCTGTGACCCACGACTGACCCAGACGATGCCCGGTTGTGTGGAGGCTCGCGGGTTGTGCGGGGACGCGTTTGTTGGGATATGCGATGTGCCCGCTTCTTAACGCCGTTTTTGTCGGTGTTGCGACTAGTGATGCTAACGCAAGTGTTGCTTCAGGTGGTGGTAGAATAGCCGGCAGTACTTGCTGAAGGTGTATACTTGGCAAGCAGTGGTCACAACCAGGCTCCATATCCCTTCATGACGGGACATGACATGCGTAATAGCCGTCAAAACAGCGTCTCCTTTTTGTTCTCTTGGTTTTGTAAGAACTCCGATGCATGATGCCTCCAAACTTTTAGATGAAAATGAATAGCCCTGTTTTTAGCAGTCTGAGCCATCCTCATCGAGCGCACTTCGTTGTCTGCCCCCGGCCCGGAGGGCACAGCTGATGCCTTTCTTTCTCTCGTGACGTCACAGACCAGCTGTCAGACAACTCAAGCGACGAGAACAACGTGCGCCTGGTGCAGGGCATCGTGGACCGGGCCATGAAGAACGAGACGTTGCTGAACGAGCTGGCGCTGCAGCTCATCAAGCAGACCACGGGTCAGTGCCCGGACAGCGTCAGTTGGCCGCCAGGCTGCCACTGACAGCAGTTGGCATATCATCAGCGTCAGGCTCGTAGCTGGAGGCGACGCGTGGAAGCCTTTGCCCGGGCGGGATTCAGATGAGCATGAGCTGCAAGGCTAACGGGATGTCATACCTGAGTCAACGATTGGATGCGCGCGAATGAAGCGTTTGACTGCCCTCAAGAGCTGCCCCCGTAGTGCACGGGATACTCGCTGGGCACTGATAAATCACTTGAAAAAGCGGATCTATGACAGGCAGACAAAGGTCACACTTGACTATCGCGTGTAAAGATTCGTTGTGTTGTTCATGGCGTTGATATATAGGTGTATGCCACACCGGCGCTGCCACCGCGACACCTCGCCTCCCCGTCGCGGCTGAGCCTGACCCCCCCCCCCCCCCCCGGGCAGATCACCCGGACCCCAACTCGCGCGTCAACCGGCGTCACTGGTCGCTGATGGCGCTGCTCTGCTCGACGGTGGTACCATCTAATTTGGCCACCAAGAAGTATTTGGCTGCTCACCTGACCAAATGCGCCAGCGACTACGTCACCGAGGAGGGCAAGTACGCCCGCTTCGCAGAGAAGGTCAGTGCCTCACGCGGGGGACAGCGTGGTGCAGTGGCATGAGGGTGTAAAAGGATTTGTTGTTATTTGGTATGTTAGTTTGAATACGTTGTGCGACACGCTGAGTCTTCCTCATCCAAAAGTGCGTACAAAAAGCTGAAAGTCCCTTTCAACGACGCTGATTGTGCAAGACAACCGTTGTGCTTGTCTTGCTTCGATAGCAGCCGTATAAAGCATTGAAGTCGTCTCCCTCGACCGCGTGTACCGCGCTTGCGGTTATTGAATTTACAAAAAAACTTTTGTCTGCCTGATTTGTCTCCCCCGGACCCCAGACATTGTCTGTACAAGACACTGATCTGTCGCCGGAATACTGTGTACCAGACGCCGAACTGTCCGCCCGGCAGTGTCTGTACTAGGCGCTGAACTAGTCTCTTCCTCCGACAGTGTCTATATCAGGCACGGAACCGCGTGATACAGACTGAATAACTGAGCCGAATCATTCGAACCTCCGGTGTGGTGTGTGGTAAACGGTGAACCTGCCGCTGGTTCTCAGTGTGCGTACAGGACAGAGCTCTGACCTTATCTCCGCCCGGCAGTGTCCGCACAGGACTCTGGACTTGTCTCTGTCCGGCAGCGTCCGTACAGAACTCCGACCTTGTCTTCGTCCAACAGTGTCTGTACAGGATTCTCACCTTGTCTCCGTCCCACAGTGTCTGTATAGGACTCTGACCTTGTCTCCGTCCCACAGTGTCTGTACAGGATTCTCACCTTGTCTCCGTCCCACAGTGTCTGTATAGGACTCTGACCTTGTCTCCGTCCCACAGTGTCCGTATAGGACTCTGACCTTGTCTTCGTCCAACAGTGTCTGTACAAGACGGTCAACTCCCGGCGTCGCCAATGGGCGCCGTCGCGCCAGGAAGTGCTCTGCACTGTCAACTGCCGACCCATTCACGCGCGCTTCCACTTCATGGACGGCCAGTTCCACAGCGTGGAATTCGAGGCGGCGGCCACGGCCGGCGAGGTTCTTCAGCTGGTCAAGGAGAAGATCGGCCTCAAGGCCGACTCGAAAGGTGAGTCCGTCACTGGTTGGCGAGGCCGGCTGAGGACGGCCGTGGCCTCCACGGTTTGGGCCACTGCCTTGCGTGACGTTACTTGGCATGCCAGTAGATGTTCACCGGCTGCCAACGTTTGGACCACGCTTGCTAAGACCAGTACACGGATGGACCAGTAGTGTGCCCGCTACTGTTCCTGCCTCTTGGGCTGCATCAGTTCGACCACAAGTGCTCCCTCGTGTGAGCGTGGCCATTAGCTGGTTATTGGACACTGCCACAGTCCGCCTCCTGGCCAGGATGTCCGGTGCCAGCGGGACGGGTCGGTGACCTCAGACAGGAATGTCGCCTGCCGTGCCTTGATCTGTATGTCGACATGCGGATGCATTTTATTAGAAACATCTGAAACCCCCGTTGTTTTATTTGCCAATTTTTGCGAATAAGTAACGATGATAATACCTTTTCATAAAGTGCGGAGAATTTTCCTATGTTTGTTAAAATTATAAAGGCACGATGTGCTTCCATCGGAACTGGTGCCTTCTATAGATGAATGTAGCGGAAGTTAGCCCACATTCAGCCCACATTCAGCCCAGCCCAAATTATAGATGAAAGCTTTTTCATATGAACTAATTTTATTCGTTCCGCAGCTGTCTTGAAAGTCACGTATTCTCATCATTTATTGCTAATGTAACAGTGGTATGGAACAAAAAAGAGGGCATGACACGAATCCTGTCGCCAGAAACCGTCCCGTAACTTCGCAGCTCCCCGCTGCAGCCTGTACCGAACGCAGTATCAACTTAGTTGCCGCAAGCCGTCGTCAGCCGCCGACACCCGTTGACGCCGGACCTGGAAGTGGTTTGGAGTTTAAGGGCGCGTCGGCGTCGAGGCCATTTTGCGCTCACTGTCGCCGGGCCTGGCGCGTGGCGAGGAGCGGAGTCCCGACACACCGTTTGTGTTCTCCTGCACGGCCGCGCGCTGCTGCTCAGCGTCGCGAGATGTGTTGAGCGCGGACGTTTTACGGGCCTGCTGTAAATCGCCGGCGTCCGGCGGCGGCGCCGCGGCTCGAATCAAAATGCAGCTGTGCTGATGCCAGAGAGGCTTTGTGGATTGTAAAAACGGGACGCCTGCTGGTGTTTCGTCTGTGAGATAGAGCGCAGCAGCAAAGCGTCTCGAAACGCGTTCTCGCTGAAAAGCATTTACATCGTGCGTGACCAAACTAAAAACGCGAGCTCCAAAGCCCCCTCCTCTGGACGTTTGTCTCGACACGGGGCCGGGGCTAGCTATGCTGTTATGAGTTGTAGGGTCTTGATAGGTATTACATATCGTGACCCTGTGGCTCCCCCGTCTCCCCCCCCCCCCCTTCCCCTTCCGTGGTCTGATAGAATATTTAATCCCCCGATATCCGCGTCTAATTGCCTGTGCCGTTTTCTCGTTTTGGGGAGAGGGCATCACTCAGCGTCTTCCCGTGACTGGACATCTCAGCCAGGCGATACGTTTGTCATTTGCCATTGGCTAAGGGCCGGCCATTGGCGAGGTGCTGTGAGCGCGCAGCCTAGCTGGGCTTGACATTGCTCAGCTTGATTTGCTAATAACTGATCAGCGCTAACCATTGTGCTCATTGCGATGGTGCCGTCTCGTCCCAGCGGGCATTGAGCTCATCGCGGACACTGAAAACGGTCTGTCAGATTGGTATTTCCCGAAGTCAGATTACCGCACGGGGACCGTCTCACGTTTCGGGCCATCGGCCATCGACGCGGAGTGATCCCCAGACTGCGCGAATCGTACATCCGGGAATATGAATCACCATTGCCTGTATCTGAAGAGCATAAATGGTTCAGGATGTAGGAAAGCAGGGGGTTTAGCCTGTCCAGAACGCTCGTCCTGCACGAGCGTTCGATGTAAGATGTCATCGTCCGAAGTACAAGGGGATTCGCACACTGGAAGGCGACCTCGTTTTGCAGCTCGGGTCGCGCTCTACGCTGCGGCGCTGTAACGAGGATCAGCCGCGCGTGTGCGTCGCAGACAAATGGCATCCATCGTTTGTTAGAGCCAGTCTGAACGCGTCACCATTGCCCAGTCACCCCTCTGGCTGTTTACGTCATCAACTCTGCAAGTTCGCTGCAATTGGCCGTCCCTGATGACTCGCGTGATAAAGTCTGGGCGGCCCGACGATGCGCGCGCACTGCTCCCTGCGCAGTTGATGACGACATAAGGACCGAGTGGCCGCGCTTGCCCGGGCGGGGGCCCTGAAGTGCGTGCTGTGTCTGTGTGAGGGTGAGAGGGAGAAGTGGACAATATCTGCAATGTCCAGTCTATGTTGTGATTAAGGGTTTTAATGCAGTGTTGCTCTGTAAGAATAGGAATGCAAGTTAACCCCAATAACACCCGAGATCACTGGTGACATCCGGCTAGCACGTGCTCTTTAACGTGCTAGCCCAAAACCCTGGACACTGGCGTAGGATATTCATATCCGATGAGATAGGCGTAATAAGAAGTGGCCCAGACTATCAAAAGTCTAAAATGTCATGTGATGTGGCAGGTCGTCAGCAAGTTGTGGGTCAGTCTTGTCGTAGAGCCGTACTTGAGTGGAACGAAATAGCATTCCTCTGAAGTCCTGTAGAAAGTGGCAGGATTAGTCCGCCATGCAACAAGCTCAGCCTGACGCAGTGGCGGCATGCTATGTGCATACGGGTGTTGTGCATACTTGTGGGCATGGCCATCTTGGGCTGCACTGAATCGACGACGCCGTGCGCTTTTTCCCGCAGGGTACGCTATTTACGAGGTGCTGGGTCAGAGCGAGCGTAACCTCCTGCCGGACGAGACTCTGGCGGACGTCATGTCCAAGTGGGAAAGGTGAGTCCGCCCCCCCCCCCCCCAGACCTCGAGCTCAGCTGTGGTTTGCGTGCCTGATGTGCCATGACCTGACAGCTGCTGTTTGCTGATGAATGTAGTTCCTGTTTCGGCACGTTTTGCTCAGCGTCGGTGAGATACTGCTTGCGGCAGAATTCGGGATTTTAAAGTTATGCAAATATATGTATATATATATATATATATATATATATATATATATATATACATGTATATATATGTATATGTATATACATATATGGATATATATATACACACATATATATATATATATATATATATATATATATATATATATATATATATATATATATATATATATATATATATATATATATGTGTGTGTGTGTGTGTGTGTGTAAAGGTAATTCTTTGCAAGTTCAGAGATGGGTTCACTGGTAAGCTACCCTATACTGGTGAATTGTCAGTGCCTTTACCCGTCTTTCATGAAGTAAAGTAAACTAAAGAACTGAAAGTCGGTGCTTTCAAGCTCGGTTGTTAGTCCTCTGTCCGGAGCGACTTTGGGCTGCAGCCGGTAGCTCCTGGTCTGAGGCTTCCGTGTCCTGTTGTCATCTCCTCTCGTGTTACGGTCACCACCGGCCTACCGGCCCGCGCCGCCGCCCCCCCCCCCCCTTCCGCTGGCCCGTCGCCCCGCTGGCCCGCTGCCCCGCCGCCCTGCTGGCCTGAGGCGGTCACGAGCAGGCGCCGCCGGTCGGAGAGGCGTTCAGAGCTGGCTGTGGAGGACCCTCTGGGCGGTGACAAGCGGGCGCCGGCGGTGGGGGACGGAGAGGCGTTCAGAGCTGGCGATCGGGGAGGGAGGGGCGTTCAGAGCTGGCGAGGGGAGGAAGGGGTATTCAGAGCTGGCGATGGGGGAGGGAAAGGCATTTAGAGCTGGCGATGGGGGGGAGAGGCGTTCAGAGCTGGCGATGGGGAGGGAGAGGCGTTCAGAGCCGACGATAGGGGAGGGAGAGGCATTCAGAGCTGGCCATGGGGAGGGAGAGGCTTTCGGAGCTGGCGATGGGGAGGGAGAGGCGTTCAGAGCCAGCGATGGGGAGGGAGAGGCGTTCCGGGCTGGTGATGGGAGAGGGAGAGGCGTTCCAAGCTGGCGATGGGGGACGAAGAGGCGTTCAGAGCTGGCGATGGGGGACGGAGATGCATTCAGAGCTGGCGATAGGGGGGGGGGGGGGAGGCGTTTAGAGTTGGCGGCGTGAGACGGAGAGGCATTCAGAGTCGGCGATGTGACGGATAGGCGCTCAGAGCTAGCTGTGGAGGACGCTCTGGGCGGTGGCCAGCGGGTGCCGGCGGTGGGGACGGAGAGGCGCTTTGCACAGCTCAACAAGCACTGCTTAGTGTGAGCTCTGATCCCAAAAATACATCCATTCAAAAAGTTAGGATACAATTGTTGAAGACCATGTGCTCGGCGGGAAAAGCTGTGGAGGTGCGCACGTTTTACAGCCAAAATGGCAGCCTTTTGCGCTGTAGTGCAGGTTTTCTGGTCGAACGCTGGTCCGTAAGGGTGCTGATGTGACGTGAGCGTGTACACGCTCGTGTGCACGCGTATCAGTGCTGTTATGAACCGGAGCGTGTACACGCTCGTGTGTACGCGTGAGAGCGCCGCTGTGGACCGGAGCGTGCGCGGGGCGCCGGCGTGGGATGCTCGCCCCTGATAGAAGCGGGCTGCATTGATCGGAGGGCGCAAACAATCGATTCAGTTTATCTGTTCCTGAGTCGAACGCCCGTTATTTGGCCGACCAATCGAAGCCCTCTCATAAGACCTATTTTGAGCCGGTGAGGCCGGGGCTCCAAACAGCGGCGCCGATGGTGTTTCGGAACATTGAACTCCGCCTGTATTACGCTGGCTTGAGCAAAGGTGCTGGCCATGTGGCGGGCTTCCCCGCAGGCCGGCCAGCTGGCGTCTGGGTGGTCTCTTGAGGAGATCGGCACGATCGACGAGCCGCGGCGGGTTTCGAGAGCTCGGCTGCGCGACATAATCTTAACAGCGTCACACTGCGTCACAGCGTCAAACTGCCGACGCGGTGACGAGTGCCAGCAATCACAAGTGCCACGCGATAGGACTCAATTAATGTTGCAATATAACTGGAACTGAACCAGGTGTAAAAAGTGGAAGTGAGTGGGGTTGGTTAAGCAACAATGGTTTACCCTCGCAGCCCTACCAATGCACCAGCTTCATCATCAAACTCGTGTTTTTTGCTAGGTCGGCGGACAAGCAACAGATTTTCACTCAGATTCTTCCAGAAGCTTTTCCAATACACCCGCTATCAATGACGAACACCTCCACCGCCCCCCCCCCCCTCCCCCCGCTTGCCATATCAGGTGACCCCCAACCTCCGCCCTCCCCGCTTGCCCTGTCGGATGACCGCTGACCCCAGCCCCCTTCCCGCTGACCGCTGACCGCCCCCCCCCCCGTTGACCGCTGACCTCCGTCCCGCTCTCAGTGGCCGGTCGTGACCCAGGGTCCCTGCCCCAGGTACCAGACAGCCACGGCCGGCACGGACAAGGCGCGCAAGCAGCACATCTTCCTCTTCAAGAAGCACCTGCTGTGTGACGAGACGCTCGACCTGGACGACCGGGTGGAAAAGGAGCTGCTCTACCACCAGATGCTGCACAACGTGCGCAACGACAAGTTCCCTCTCACCACGATGGAGGCGGTGAGTGTCGCTCGTCTGCCGGCGAGACCCGGAGTGTCGCTCGTCGGCCGGCGAGACCCGGAGTGTCGCTCGTCTGCCGGCGAGACCCGGAGTGTCGCCCGTGTGCTGGCGAGACCCGAAGTGTCGCTCGTCTGCCAGTGAATGTCGGAGTGCAGCTGGTCCGTCGGGCGGCTGGTGGTGGCTGGTCGCGGTGAGCAACTGCGCTGGTTGCTGTTTGCTGAATTGCCGGGATGTTACGAGACTGGCTTCAAAATCACGTCACTTTAAATAGCGAGCCACGCGAGCTCGTACTTGTTCGCTGAATCCACAGCCTTAGGCGTTGGGTTGCGCGAGGGTCTTTGGTCTTTTTTCCTTTCACCTTGAGCCAACACTAAGAATATCCTTGTTTGTCTTTCGTCTGCGAGGCGTCATTCAGCTAAAAGGCTTGCGTCAGCAGAACAGCCGTGTCAGGCTAAATGCGTGGGCCGTCTCGCCATTTTCAAATGCGGCGAGTTCGCGGTAGCACCGTCTGAAAGGCGCAGCAGCGCGTAAGGTTGAGGGTCAAAACGCAGCAGCGTTTGAAGGCGTAACGTTTCGGCCTAGTGCAGCGCACAGAAGCGGCGTTGTATGGTTGGTCGGTTCGGAATTTGTCGGGGTTGAAATGTACCTTTTGCAATTCCTTTGCGTCCGTTTAGATACACGGGTTTTCGGGGGAGGGGGAGAGGGAATGCATAACAGTGGACGAGGAATCGGTTGCATCAGCATGAATGGATTCACCAGATTCATATACACGTGCGCAGATACGTGAAATGAGCAGGTTCCACACGCTAAATTTAAACGGGCGGCAGTGTGGAGACGGTTGCGGTTGCAGTGGAAGCACGGAACTAGATTTGTCCCCTTTTTCGAAAAACAATAAGAGTCTCGATGTGCTCCATCCTTTTCACGTAAGCAGAGCTTATCTTGGTTTCAGTAAAAAGCACTTTGTTGCAAGGTATTCATTCGTATGCTTTTCTAGGGTTTTCAACTCACCTGCATACCCAAAAAGTTTTTTTTCAGATGACTCTAACCATCGCTTTCTTTAGCAGGATAATGCGCTGATGGCACTTCTGATGGCTGATGGCAAATCTGGGATATCCTACCTTTCGTTGTTTTCCGTCCTATGTTTACGTTAAACCTTTTTTGGGTTATTGCGTTCTCCGGACACTGGCCACTTCATGGCTTCTTCTCCATCCATACCCATAAGCAATGGGGCAATGCCATAGCTGTAGGAATGTCTTACATATCACCCCAAACAGTGTTTTTGCACAACTTTCAAAGCTCACGCTCGGTGGTGCGCCAGTTGTAGTGACTACTAACTTCTAGCGTTTAACTCAAGGGATCTAGAAACAGAAACGTTAAAAAGGAGTTCACCGCCATTTTGGACACCTTGCGTTGCCATAGATTTAAACTTAATTTGCATGAGGAGTGAAAGCGGCCTTGGAGTCATTGGTCCCTTTGACCCCCAACCGTGGTTCTACACTTTAGCCTGAGCCTTACCTGTGCCAACGACCCGTGTTGCTGTGTTCCGATATGCAATCGCACAGAAAAGAAACAGCCGTTCGCCAAAGGTTCGCTCGGATGCCTAACGCATCTATGAAGTCATGACTGGAATGCTGGAGCGTAGCACAACGGTTGTGCACCCATTCAGGGCATTGGCCTGTTGGAATTATTGTGAAACGGTGTTGCTCACCAAGAGATGAGAACACCGTCTGTGAATTTTGGCCGAAAAACTACACGATTTGAGCTAGAGCCGTATCTCTTGTAAAGTCCTGGATGAGAAATGCGTGAGGGCCGCGTGCTCCACCGACGCACCACCCCTAGGCTATCAGAAACATGCCGGGCATTCGAATCGCTGTTTTTGTACGTTCAATCGTCATGCAGTCAGGCATGCTCTTACGCGGAAAAGGCAGCAAGAGGCGGTGGTTCGCCGACTCTTTGGCACTCCTAAGAACACCGGTTATTGAGCTGTTTATATAGTCTGCGTTTTTATGCGCACGGCTGTCGCCAGCTGCCCTGGATGTAAGCGGCAATGCCGCATTGACGCTCCTTTTCGCGAGAGAGGTTCATTCAGTGCAAATTTGTGTTCGGTTGGTTGAATTCGATAAGCGTCCTTCTTTTGTTCACGTAGTCTGTGAGTTTCTTCTCAGTGTTTTGCTGATAAAGACAGCGTATGCGACGTCAGCATTGTCGCGCCACTGTAATATATTTTCAAATTTGGCTTATCTCACCGTGACTGATCAGGATACTGAGCCAGAGCGGCCTGTCTGCGGGGTCGAACCGCCCGTCCGCTTCAAGGTTAAGCCACCCGTCCCCTACGCTACGCCTCGGGGTCAAACCGCCCGTCCGCTACGCTACGCCTCGGGCTCAAACCGCCCGTCCGCTACGCTACGCCTCGGGCTCAAACCGCCCGTCCGCTACGCTACGCTGCGGGGTCTGCTACAGGGTCGGAGCGCCGTTCGCTACGCTACGAACCGTCCGGCATCGATCTGAACCCCTCCATCCGACTGTGCGCCGCGCGTGCTAGCCGTGGGCGGGTAGTGTGTATGGCGCAGTGTTACCAAGGGTCCGTGTTCTGTTCCAATTTGGCCTTTAGTTCGTGGCCTCCACGTAGCTGGGTTTGGCCGCAACGGCACTAGTGGCCTGCTTTATTCCAATGCATTGATAAGTTTGCTCTGCTACAGCGCAAATCATTGGATTAATTGACAACCGCGGATAAAGCATTTGCGCTCTGTCGGATAGCCAATCAAGCAAAACACACGCTCTTTATGTTTCGTGAGCTTTCTTGTGTGTTTGGTTGGTTTCATGAATATGTCATAGAATGATGTTGATGGCAGCAGCGTCAGTGGAGTCGGTGTTGACACTGCCTTCTCGACCTTCTTGCTGTTAGTGATACTCTATGTAATTGGGTACCAGTTTAAAGACGGATCCGTGCGTAGGTGATCTAGCTTCCTCAGAACTGCAGTTTTCCGCCGGGAAAGGTTTGTTATGTTGCCAAATACGCCGCATGTGTGCAGTTTCGTATTATTGCTCGTGGGGCCGGCACTCCGTCAGCTATCGCCAGCTGTTACTTTTACCTGCCTACCGTACTTGCCGTGCTGTGACGCCACATGTGTCCGTTCTCCACACGGTGTTACCAGGTGTCGTGATATGTGGCTGTGCCGGCCGAAATAGAGACGGCGGATCACCACAAACCTCCGCCGTGACGTCAATCTGACGTCATCGGTGCCCCGGCAGGTGATGCTGACCGCGCTGCGGGCGCAGATAGAGCTGGGCGACTACAATCTGGCCGCGATCGATTATCAGCAGGTGATGGCGTACACACTGCCCCCGCGCGTGGCGTCCGTCGCCTCGGTGCACACCGTAACCGTGCACCACCAGAGCCTGGAGGGCATGTCGTCCGACCAGGCCAAGCAGGCCTTTCTCAACCTCATCCAGTCGTGGCCCTTCTATCGCGCCAGCATCTTCGAGGTCGTGGTGAGCATGGAGATCGTTGGGCGGAAGGGGAGGGAGGGGTCGCTGCCGTGATCAGCAGGGCTGCCTCTGTTTAGCCTTGTTGGCCGCAAGGAAGCAGCGGGCGTCTATAGATTCTCCTAATTGGTAGTGTTTGAAGCGCTGTAGTCTTAGCGTCAAATTCCGTCGGGTCACGAGGGCAAGACGATCCAGGCGCCATTGGCGGCTGTTCTCAAATCTGCGATATCACAGCCGCCACCCGGACACTGCGTTGAGGCGGCGCGTCTTGCTGACTTGATCATCAGCATCGCAGTCATTGGGTTTCGCCACGACGTTGTGCGTCACAGAAGGCCTCAAGAAAACAATTACACTATGGGTCGGCCTAGTTGGTTAATAGGCTTTATTACACTTTGAGTGCGTGTCTGGAGTCTGTTACGCTGCACTTAACGTTAGATGGGCATCACCCGCCAGCTGTCGAATTTTCCCCATCGTCAACGCTACGTAACCAATGCCGTTGACCAAGGCCAATACCAGGCGATTGTGGCAATGTCAGCCGGTCGTTACAGCACTGTCTGCGCGAAGTAAACCTTTTCGCATTTCGTCATGACAGGTGATGCCCTGACTACCCGGCGCATTGTCCCGGGCTGGGCCACTCACCGTCCTCCGTCCATCTTGTTAACATCAGTCCCTGCGTGTGCGCGGCAGCAATCCTTCACGTCCAACTGGCCCAAGATGCTCTGGCTGGCCGTGGACGAGCATGGTGTGCACCTGCTGGACTTCCGCAGCCGCAACGTGCTCTGCACGTACGAGTACGACTACATCGTCAACTACAGCCCGGCCATCAACTCACTGATGATCATCACCGGCAGCACGCGCAAGCAGAGCAAGATCATCCTCAACACGGGGCAGGTGAGGCGCTGCTTGCTGGTGGGGCAGGATCGACGGCTGGCCGCACGTGCTGGGGTGGAGGCCAGGTAGGGGTCTTCAGCAGGCAGAGAAGTATGTGGCTGAATATGACGGGTTTCTTGGAAAAGGGCTGTGGAATTGTGGAAAATGGGAGGAGGAATGTGTTTGGGTTTGTTTCTTTCGGTGCTACGGTTTTTTTTTGACAGTGCGGATGCTTGAGGATGACAGGCACCAAGCTCGAGGAATGTCTTTGGTATCCGTTGTTCATGTCATCTTTTCTGCACTTTAAACCACGTGAACGGCAGAAGTTGACCTGGTTGGATTAGGGGGATTCCTCACTTAACGTCCTGTAATCAGCCCCTCTTTGACGCAATATGCAAGCAAAGCTGTCATTTCTTGGCAGTATCATTGTTCACGTTTTAAATTGCATCAGTCATGGCTTGCAATCATCTCGTTCATGTCAGACTGGCTTCAGTCAGTCAGAATGGCTTCCTTTGCCCAGTTCCGACCCACGCGTCTGCCGGTCGCGTTCAGCCCTTCCCCGTCCTCTCCCGCCGCCGACCCGCCGACGTCACGGCCGCTGACCCTTAGACTCGCCGACGTCACGGCTGCTGACGCTCCGACCTGCCGAGGTCACGGCCGCTGACCCTTAGACACGCCGAGGTCACGGCCGCTGATCCTTAGACTCGCCGAGGTCACGGTTGCTGACGCTCCGACCTGCCGGGGTCACGGCCGCTGACCCTTAGACACGCCGAGGTCACGGCCGCTGACCCTTCGATCCGCCGAGATCACGGACGTTGACCCTTAGACTCGCCGAGGTCACGGCTGCTGACGCTCCGACCTGCAGAGGTCACGGCCGTTGACCCCTAGACACGCCGAGGTCACGGCTGCTGACCCTTCGATCCGCCGAGATCACGGACGCTGACCCTCCGACCTGCCTCGGCAGGCGTTCATGATCGCCAACCTGGTGAAGGACTACACGCAGCTGATCAAGGAGCGGCTGCAGCCTGAGTGTCGGGAGCAGGCGTCACTGCGGGCGGGCGCGGGCGCCGCCGCTCGGCCCATGAGCATCCTGCAGCGGCCGGCGCCGCCGGTCGGCGACGGCGCACTCAGATAGACCCGTCCGGCGCCGGCACCGCGGTCAGGGGTGGCTCGGCCGCGGGCGGTGCCGCGCCCCGGCCGCGCGAGCACGGCGGGCTCGAGGGACGGGGCGACCGGTGTAGGGGTGGTGGCCCGCTCCTCAGCTGGGTGGAACGACCCTGGGTAGAGGCACTTTGGACGAGAGCACGGCCGCACGCTCAGCGTGGAGGCCGCGAGTCGCCGCCGCCAGCAGCGAAACAAATCTATGATAATATCACCTAGTCATTATGAATGCTAGATGGGAGATTCCATGGCGTTGCCAGATGAGATTGGCTTGTATGGCGCCGATGTGCCCGTCAGTGTGACCTGGTGGGGCGCGCTGCGGCGTCGGCGCTCCTGTGACTGTGTGCTGCTTGCATTTCATCTTTGACCTGTGTTTGCGACTTCGCTCGCACTGTCCGGGAGTCGTTTGGTGACCAATGCTTCTGCAGTGGTCCACTGTTGCTCAGTACTCAGTGTTTGTATTTATAGGACAGCTTGTGTGCTCTTGTTGTCTGGCAACGACGGATCTCGTGGATGGGTTTCGCTCAGCGAAGAAAATGTCGGTCTTCCTTGCGTAAACGAATGGCTTGTTTTCTTTTATTCAGCAAATGAGGTTGTAGAAGACGGCGTACTCATTAGCACAACTGGATGGTACTTGACTGGTTTTCACGTACTGCAGATCGCTGATGAAGTTTGCGTTGGCCTGGTTCGCATCAGTTGTGCGGAGGGCATTATATATAACTTGTGCTTTCGGACATTTTATTTTTTGGAAATAACTGGCGAAGCACCATCCGTGCATGGGCTGGATTCCTCATGTAGAAGCTGAAGAAATTACAATGAATGACGTAACCGGTACACGAGCTCAAGAAATCACAACAGGAACCGTTTTATTATGTTTAACAGTCATCTTTCTTTGCATTCCCGTACTGTCTTGGGACCAATGACGCTCGTTTGATACTTGCCGAATTTTACTAGTGATGTCTTGTTTTTAATACAGGAAAGCCAACATTCAGTAGTTAAATTTATGTTGATAGGGAAGGTTGTTTACCCTCGTTTTTCTGCCTTGATTTTCGCACATCGCGAACACCATTTCGTTGTCCACTTGTGTGCGCCCGATGTCTGATCTGTGCCGCGAAGACACTGTTGCTCGGCTTTGGGTTAACCGAAAAGTGAGAATATGGTCGCCTTCAGCCATAAAGCTTCAGCCATAAACCGTAAGTGACCAGCCCCAACCGTGGACGCCTATTGACGGACCCGGCTTTGGCAGCCACTCCTGTGACTGCGCGACCTTTGCTGTCCAAGCATCTGACCTGCTTATAAATTTTGGATTTGGGTATTGTCGATGCGCATTATGATTTCTATTGATTGTACCGCAGCTGGGTACGGAAAGCGTTTTTTGGTGTTTTGTTTTTCTCAATAGTTTGACATATTTAGCTCGATTGGCCTATCTAAAAAGTGCGGCTTATTATAGACCATCTGAATGTGCGTTGCAGGCCCCGCACAAACGGGCTACTTAAGGGACAAAAACAGTAAATATCTGGGACTGAAAACTTTGCGTTGTCAGTCACTAGCTGGTCACTATAGTTGATAATGGCGTCATCTTTTCAACTTAACTGATGCTAAGAATAATTCGATTTAAAAGTTGTCGCTTCGAACAGTAATTCGCCATCCTGCTCGGATTTCTGCCGCCAATCACGTACGGATCGCAGATCCTGGCGCCTGGTCTTCCGCAGTTGGGAGGCTGTTTTTAACGCTTTGCCGAACTTTTCGAGACTGTGCACCCGTGTGTTCGCGGCAAACCTCCACCGCGGTCACCGATGGGATGATGTGCTAAGGGGCCGCCCCGCCGTGTGCTCGCTATTCGTGACTGCCAACTGCAGAATATTCAAGCGGGAGAGATCTGCACCGTGTCTCTTCGAACCGCGCGAGGTTCGATGAGCTGTGCTGGGGTTAGCGTGGGAAGAGCGTTGCCAGGGTCAGCCGTGGTGACCGGGCTACTGAGACAGGTATCCGACTGCCACAATTTCCTAGTGAACTATGCGTGCTCTGTCTACGTCGGTAGATGTAGACTTCCATGGTTGTGCTTGCTTTGCAAAATGGCGTCAATATTCTCTGTTTATACCCTTGTGCTATGCGTGTATATTTGATGAACATATAAGATAAATACAATCTTATTATTTGACGCGAGTTATTTGGATTACGTCGAAAGTCAGTATGTATCATAAGTGTGTGGTTTCGTTGCCTCAAATGTTGGCGTTATTCCTGTCAGGCTCGGTCCGCATCGCCACCTCATCACCGAAAAGCACCAGATTTTCGAAAAGTCTATCGGGAATCGCTTATTCGACACTGGCCGCACAGTTGTTGGCAAAATGACTTGCGCTATGTGAACAGATATGGTACAACAGCAGTTAGATTAGTATCAATTATACATTGGTATCAACAGCATGCGTACGTGTGCTAACATTTTCGAGGTTTTTAGTGCCCTGCGCATTATCTTTCTCATCCCGAAAAACCGGGAACTTGTAACAAGGGCTTTAACAATGTTAAAGCGTCTCAACAAGGCCTTCCTTGTGACTACGGACGTCACCCGTTTTCGGCGAAGGACAGATAAACGTTAGTTCATTCTGCTACGATTCCTCGCTCGCGATGGTGCGGGAGAAATGTGTGCGAGGGAGCAGGATCATCAGCCTGTCAGCGTAAAGTCAGGATGGCTGGATCGTAGGGTTCGATCTCAGCGGGTGTAGTGTTTCCGGCTACCGCTGCGCCTCATACCAGAGGTACCACAGCAACATCAGCATCCGGCGCACCCCAAGGTTGGATCCTTCGCTGCGGATGCCGGCGATCGGAGGTTTTCCACTGATTGGGCCCTTGGCTGCAGACGCCGGCGATCGGAGGTTCTCCACTGATTGGGTCCTTGGCTGCGGACGCCGGCGATCGGAGGTTCTCCACCGACTGGGTCCTTGGCTGCGGACGCCGGCGATCGGAGGTTCTCCACCGATTGGGTCCTTGGCTGCGGACGCCGGCGATCGGAGGTTCTCCACCGATTGGGTCCTTGGCTGCGGACGCCGGCGATCGGAGGTTCTCCACCGATTGGGCCTTGGCTGCGGACGCCGGCGATCGGAGGTTCTCCGCCGATTGGGTCCTTGGCTGCGGACGCCGGCGATCGGAGGTTCTCCACTGATTGGGTCCTTGGCTGCGGACGCCGGCGATCGGAGGTTCTCCACCGATTGGGTCCTTGGCTGCGGACGCCGGCGATCGGAGGTTCTCCACCGATTGGGTCCTTGGCTGCGGACGCCGGCGATCGGAGGTTTTCCACTGATTGGGTCCTTGGCTGCGGACGCCGGCGATCGGAGGTTCTCCACTGATTGGGTCCTTGGCTGCGGACGCCGGCGATCGGAGGTTCTCCACCGATTGGGTCCCTGGCTGCGGATGCCGGCGATCGGAGGTTCTCCACCGATTGGGCCTTTGGCTGCGGACGCCGGCGATCGGAGGTTCTCCGCCGATTGGGTCTTTTGCTGCGAACGCCGGCGATCGGAGGTTCTCCACCGATTGGCATACACGGTGCTCAAGATTTGGGGCCGACTGGACCCCGCCTGTGTTAAGCAGTAAGGTTCAATTTTTGCGTAGTAGCTCGTTTTAAGTTGTAAAGAACCCTGAACAGCTTTAACGTTGATATGTGCTCACTACTCCACTTTAGGGGGAGGGCTGGAGCAGTACAACAAAATGGCGACGTACGGACCAGTGGCAGTGGATCAGCAGACGGAGAGCTTTGGAACAAAATGATGTGCTTGATTCAAAACGGACAAAATAATGTTAACTGCTTTCCTGAGGGCAAGGTATGGCAACTACGCTGATCATGTGACTATGATTCTCACCCAGGGCATGAAGCTTCCTCTGACAGGGAGGAGAACACTGGCACGACAAGCCACACGCATCATGTCGCTGTCGTTCCAGTGGTGGCATGATGCTTATCTTGGGTGGGCGAAGTCACCCCGGTTCAGACCATTTAGCGGATAAAGCTACTCGGCCAACAAGCTGTCACTCAGCAAACGCATTGATTCAAACGACGTTAATGGAGATTTTATGCGAGCAAAGTTACGCATAAATTTCATTCGTTTAAGTGGAAGGTAATGAGAAATTACTCTTTCAGCATGTGCTCACGAAGCATAGCTTTAGCCGCGAAAGCAACTTTCCGGTAATTCTCTATTGGCTTTCATGCGCAAGAAGCCGAGTTGAAGCACCTTCATCACTAATGACTGAAATATCCCGTCACCAGACTCTCTGCAGATCACCAGTATTCTGTCGCCTATACTAACAATCCTGGCTGATGGGCATGTTGCGGCATACGTATGGCGCCTTGCCCGGCAAGAGGATACTTTTCATTTTTAGCCCTTTTGCACCTATTTTCCCTCCTCCAGGCACTAAAATATAATAAACTTCTCAAGGATTCATCGCCGGCGATATGCTGAATAAGCATTCCACTCAAAAGCACGATGAGCGGCAGTGGGCTGTCACGTGGCCCCTCTGACGAGGCCAGCGCAGCTTTCCTTCGGAGCACCGAGATCTTACAGTGACTATATCACCACCTAAAAACGCTCAAACTTCAGCGCCCACGAACTCTCTTTCAGTACTCACGAGCCCTTGGCGCTACTCGAGGGCCTCGGACGCTGCTGGACGCTACGCTGATCTCGATTCAGTGGCACGGTCTCTCTGGCAGGCGTTTAGTACAGCCCACGTGCTGATCAATCAATGGGATCCCCGATCCCGCCGATCGCTGGCTGGCCCGCCCCGCTGTCCAGCGACCTAGCGGTGGTCTCGCGTCGGCAGACGGCGCCACGGGCGGCGCCCGGACCCGCTCAGTCGGCCAGTCGGCGCCGAGCCACGCCGACCCGACGGCCGCCCGACCGTCTCAGGTAACGCCGCCGTGACCTGTCTCTGACCCTGCCGTGGCCTGTCACTCTGATGTGTTCAAGGGAGCCCTGCAGTGGTCTTTCACTGGCCTTTCTACGGTGACACCGTGATGGTGACCGTGACGCATCGTTGTGGTCTGTTTATGGTTGCTCTGCCGTGGTCCAAGTCACTGCTGTCTGTTCACGGCAACCCTGGCGTGACCTGTCACCTTGAGGTCATAACAACCCTGGCGTGACCTGTCACCTTGAGCTCATGACAACCCTGGCGTGACCCTGTCACCTTGAGCTCATGACAACCCTGGCGTGACCTGTCACCTTGAGCTCATGACAACCCTGGCGTGACCTGTCACCTTGAGCTCATGACAACCATGACGTGACCTGCCACCTTGAGCTCATGACAACCATGACGTGACCTGTCACCTTGAGCTCATGACATGGTGTGACCTGTCATCTTGAGCTCATGACAACCATGACGTGACCTGTCACCTTGAGCTCATGACATGGTGTGACCTGTCATTTTGACCTCATGAAAACCCTGGCGTGACCTGTCACCTTGAGCTCATGACAACCCTGGCGTGACATACCACTGTGGCCCTTACACGGTAACCACGACTTGATTTGTCGCTGCAGTCTGTCCACGGCCACCCTGTCGGGCCGTGAAAGCGTATTCGGATTCAAATACACCGACTATGTCGCCAAAAATGTGCTCAGGGATAGTTCTCGCCGAGCTCATCATCAATGTGGGGTTCTTTGCTACAGTGGTTGTCCTTCAAGGTCAAATTCAAGATCAAATGACAGGGAACGTCACCCCGCCCAAAATTGCCAATGACATGGAGCAAAACTGAACTTAAATGGTAAAACGTGTCAAACGTGAGGGCGGTTAGCGTCTTCGTGCTTATGAACATTGAAATGCAAGGTCAACCCAAGGTCACACAGCGAGGGACGTTGTGACGTCCAAACTTACCGACGCAAGAAAGTGAAATTAGTATAAAAATAACCAACATCCAACTCCAGAGACGAGTGAGGTTTGCTTACATACGGACATCGAACCTCAAGGTCAAATTCAGGCTCAAACGACAGCGAACACCACAACGCCAAAACTCACTGGTGTTTGGGGACAAACCCACCATTACCAAATAGGTCGCGTCAAGCTCAAAAGTGATGACAGTTTTCGTCGTGATGGCAGTTGACCCTCAGCGTCTGATTCAGGGTCAAAGAACAGATCAGTGAACAAAATATCAGGTATGCGTAGAACTAAAAACTTTCCTTACATTCGTCTGGATCAAAACAGCATTTAAGTGCATTGATTAGCGCTATTTTCGCCAGGGCTGCTCACACTGTAACAACTGATCTGCATGGCTGCACTTGAGGTTTTCTATTTTGATTTGTTAAATTACTGTGAAGTTTATCATTATTATCTTGGATTCGACCTTGACGGCTGACCGCTATAACGTTGAAAGCTTTGATCACCCGAGCACTCGACACGGGCTACCTGGTGAGAACGATGTTGACCTAAATCATTTACAGAAGATCACACACCCACTTGCCACGTCTGTCATATTCCAGGTCACATTTAGCGCGTGTGCCGCAAAACTACAGCACAGCTACGCAAACGAAACCAAGGCACAGGTAAAATTGACCGTTCGGGAACCTAGTAGGACCTCCATCTAGTCGAGCAGGTGAAATTTATGATATGTATGATTTTATGAGATATATGATATTATGATTTATGAAATTTATGATATGATATTATGACATCAACAAGAAGTGTCCATTTACAAACGTTTGCGTAAGTAAAAAGATGTTGTGCTCTTTTGGACAGTGTAGTTCAGTTTTGGCTGGAAAAAACTCTGAATTTACGTGACGGTGCTTCAGTAAAAGAAGCGAGTCAACAAAACGTAATATTGATATTTCCTCCGGGCCGTAGACTGAAAGGCACAAGAAGAGTGATCATTCGCACCACGCTTGGCAAAATTCAAATGTATCTTTCAGCCTATGCAGCCACGGGACTATGCCACGACATAATCTTAGGTGTTGACTCTCTTTATGAAAGACAATTTCTTCTAGACATGATAACCATTTACTGAAATTAGGTAAGCTGTTGTTCCTGCAAAAACAAACGCAAAACTGTCGATACGAGGAACAACACCTAATGCAGCTATCAGAAAACATTCACCTGACCCCTAGATTATCGGCCCAAATTAAATGCCAACTGTCAAAAATTAAGTTTGCTGGAAATCAATTCATTTCAACACAAATGACGTCATCCCATGCTTTAAAGATGAACATGGTATTCTTTTACACAACGCGGTAGTTCAAATGTCGGAAACAAGCGCGTTCATTGGGCATTGGTTAGCGAGACAGGCAGACACTTTTTAGAAAGCGTTACATTCCCGGCTAAAGCATTTCTCTTTTAAAAAACAAAAATAATAATAGATTGAAATTAACAACGTAACCGAGCAACTGGAGTAGCCATCAGAGTCGAATGAAAAATTGAAAATGTTCAATCTAAGCTCATATTTTGGGTGAACGGCGCATGCTTCTAGAACAAGCATTAGGCAGGAACATTGATTTAATTATAGTAAAAGCTCCGAGCTAACGACTACCCACACCACTAAAATGTTTATGAACACACAAAACAATCCACCCGTTAAACAAAAGCCGTATGAGATCCCTCTGACACAAAAAGCGATCGTGAGCAAGCATGTGGATGATATGCCTAAAGCAGGTATCATCCGTTGGAGTAACACCCCTTGGCTGATTCCCATGGTTCTGGTGCACAAAAAAGGACTCTCATCGTGCCTGAGTTAACTTTAGAAAATGAAACGTCACCACAGTTGTGCCCGCTCTCAGCATTCCAAACGCTTAAGACATTCTTCAGTCGTTAAAAAATCCACGTTCCAGATCTGTTTGAACTTGAAGGCTGAATTTTGCCAAGTTGCTATAAAAAATAACATAAACGAAAACGACTAGTTTTAAGGAGTACGCGCTTTCGAGGAGCACGTGCAACACCTTGGACTGTCTTTACACAATTATGATGCGCTAACCTCCAACTCAAAATATTAAAGCGTTAATTTTCTAAGGATAAATTGGACAAATTAGGGCACATAGCATCTATTATAGGCATCAGCGCGGACCCAAGCAAAGTCAAAGTCATGAACAATGTGCAACCGCCTCGAAATCTCAGAGGAGTGTTGTTTTTTTAATGGCATGCTATCGGTAATATACACTAAAGTTCAATGATATAACTAGATAACAAGCGCGAAATCTGAATGAAGCGATGCGACACAACGTGCCTGTGAAGCTGTCAACACACGATTGGTTGGAGTCTCAATTTTGGCCATGCCAGGCGTTACTCGAACATCATCGCTGTGTACAGACGCTTCACAATACGCTTTGCTCTCATTTCTCATGAAAAAGAACAGGACGATCAAGAAAGAGTGATGCAACGCGTGTCGCACCAATTTACGGACGCGTGAAGGGATGGCCGAATATCGAACACGAAGGCGTTTGTTATCGTGTACAGCGTAGAAAAACTTTGTCCAATATTCCAGGACCAAAGCTCAGAGCGTATACGGATCATAAGCCCCTACAACGTATTTACGCTGATGAAATCCAAAATCCTTTTCCGAAGATGGGTATTGTGATGAATGAGCGTGGCTGCAATATTGGTGATGTGTCAATATTGCAGCATATAATATATGCTGCAATACTGATGCATTGGTGCTGCAAAAAAAAACGTAACTGCAGCTCTTTTATCAAAACTTTCGAGATAGTAACAAGTTCAAATATATCAACTGGCGAACGGTTAGATTGGCGTGACCAGCAGGCTTGTACTTAAGAAAATAATGTGATGAGAGCTCACAACTATCACAAAGCAAGACCACAAAGGATGTCATATATACCGAACGTATTACTATGGCATTGACAGAATCTGAGCTTGGGGAGGCACAAAAACAAGATTCCTAGTTAGAAAAAACCTTTGCACTTGATAAGCGTATTTGAAACGAAAGCGAAAGAACATTACTTGTAAGAAGACATGCTGTACCACGTGGCCTCGGGTACTCAAAAACGTCCGCTAACCCTTGCTTAACTAGTGATTCTTGTAAGTTCAAACGCGCCATGCTAAGGCGAGGCGCATGATGAATGCTTAGGAAGACACCTAGGCATTGAAAAGACCACTGACGCGGTTTTAAAACCATTTTTTGGCTAGATATGTTAAAAGAGATAGACACGTATGTTCAAACTTGTAAAAAATGTTATCTGAAAGGCTCGAAAAAGGAAGACGCCCGTTGCAAGAAATGTCAATGCTTACTGCCCCTATGACCGATCTCGACATTGATTTGACCGAACCTGGCCTAGTTTTCCCAAAAGCAAAACCCTAAATTTGTAACATAGTTTGTCTATTCTCTGAATGGCCAGAAAGTTATTCAAATTCCCATAAAAACGGACGCAATGGCTCAAATGCGTTTTAACGGAGTGATACGACGCCCAGAATGTCCTCGATCAATCCTGAGTGATCAAGGAACCGAATTCTGCAATGCCCTCACTGACGCCGTCAGCAAGGCGTTAAGAATTGCTAGGGGGCGTACTAGCAGCTATAATGCTCAGACCAATAGAAAACGAAAAATTTTCACCAGGTGTTTAATGAACTGATCACAAAAAGGTGAATGAGGATTGCACGAAATGGGAAAAATACTTCAATCATGTTTGGCGGCACAGAGGGTAAGCAAAATGAAAAGTCTAGGTACTTAACGTACTTCCCAATGAACAGTCGAGACCCAGTTTTACCAGTGGACAATTCGGTGCTACCCCGTTGTTAAAACTCTGGTGAGGAGTACGTCCCTCAAATATCTGAAAGCCTTTTCGACGTACTTAAACACGTAACAGAAAACATCCAACAAAGACGAGGTCACAGCAAAAGGTTAGTTGATAAAGGCGCACTCGCATCCTCATTTCCAATGGACGATCCTATCGAGCTATATATAATTGACAACAGCCCTACAATTAAGATTGGTTTTTCATACAAACTTACTTTGCATTGAAAACCATACTTTCGTACTCTAGTTAAAATCGGAGAGGAGAACTATATCATCAAAAATATGACAACACATGGGACGAAACTAGTACATTCAGAAGATATCTAGAACATTCATAATAAAGGACGTCAACGACGCATGAAACGGAAGCTATAACCGCAAAACATCATATAAAAATTTGCGTAAAGCCAGAAACAAACCGCTTCGTGCCCAACCTCCTAGACTACGAAATCAGCTTTTCTCGACGACGGTCACTTACCGACAGTTACACGCGGATAAGCCGCACATGTTACAGTCTTACTACAGGCAAGTGACGATTATACTGACGAATCATTCGATATGCATCAAAATATGATTGTTCACGTAGAAGCAGCCTATGAGGAACAGAATACTGACCAGATAGCTGCAATGTTACCGGACGGAGAAGACAGCAATCCTGTGCCACTCACACGGCTACGCATTGCTGATCGCAGATACCTGCGAGACAACATGAAGATGGTTTCTGGACTGTCTAGCTGGTCGCAAACGAAGAGATATGAGCAGCCGCACCCTAATGATCCTCAGCGGGCAACAAGCCTCAAATTTATGGCGTTTAGTTGAAAAACGACACTGACGCTGGTCATATGAGGACCAGTGCTCAGACACCAATTTTTTGGCCTGCAAAACACTGCAAAGCTCTGCACTCTTCGCGATATATCTGGTGGTGTCGTTTATCCTTCATTTCCTAAGAAGGTTCTGGCTTTTACAAGATACCCTGGCAGTCGACGATCATCCTGGTGCCATGTACTATGTGTTATTCCTTACCTCTAACCTCTGGCGACCCCAGTAACTTCTTTCTACCCATGGGGAGATGAACTCAAGCTACAGTTCGTGGGCAATCACTCTTTTCCATAAATATGTCGGTTATTAAGATACCAATCTTATTCCAGTTGAGAGAGTAACTTAAGTCCTTAATGGGCCTAGCGAACTACACTAATCATCGAATTAGTCGGTAAAGCCGGCGAGAACTAGTGGATCATGCGATAACACGCCTCACGAAGGACCACTCAGGACTACATGATGAAAACATTACTCCTATGACACTTTTCCTCAGCTTACACAGAAACCATATACTTGACGGCCAAGTCAGGGGGCTCATCGGTGATATTGGTAACGGTCTGATCTGTCTGTTTGAAACAGCCACCGAGATAAACCATCTCCAAGCTCAAGTTTCCATTCTAGGGCAGGGGTACAATATTATATCTCACTATTTCAATGGAACACCTGCTGTTCTAAATTCGGCACATTTTGACAGTTGAATCTAATTACATACAATGAATAAAATAACTCATGCTCACAGAAAGTCTAAAAAACCCACAGCGATTCGCTCTTTCCCATGGACCAAGCATTATATGTTTTCACCCACGGCCACCATATATTGAGTATATTTCAGACTATATATTAGGATAGTTACAAGATATATGCAAACTTCATTACCGACTAAACAACCTGGACAATTGACTAGTTTTGTCGAAGGTCCGCAGTCTCCACATCAAATTGATAGCGGCAAAGAGTTTTCAAAGAAAGCTCTTTGCCGCTCAAAGAACATAGCACTTCCAATATTTCTTGCTTTACCATTTCAGAACGTCCGTTTCATTCGACCAAAAATGGTGCAGAAGGAGTCTGTCTTCAATGTACTTTTCTATATCCGGCTACTTCATGTGATCAGGTGTTCAACTTCTAAAATTCTCTAAGATCGAGTTCCGCATGGCGTGCGTAGGGTTTCGCCGCTCGCCATGCTCGGTAGACAACCAAGATCCTTTCTTGTGTTGTCTGAAAATTGTTGTCGCTAGCAATACATTCCCTTTGAGAATATTGAATCAATGTAATCAAAGCCACTAAGACGCATCAGGGAACAGAAATTGCCAAGCATCCCAACAGCCATGGCCGCGCTGCTCCTGTCACTGGCATGACTTGTCGGTAATACTCACAGCCCAAGACAGTTTGTTGTCAACGTGCCAACGCTTATTAACTATTTTTAGACACGGCCAAATGCCATTCCAGGACAAAAGCAATGCCAAGATAATGCCTCAAATTAGGAAAATATTGAACTCACGTTTGAATTGCTTCAGATAGGGTTTCATCACGGTACGTCACCGTGGCTAAAGGTGTCGCCAGGAATATCCAGATTAAAGGTTAAGGTTATTAAGCCAAAGGTTATGATAGAAGGAATGACCGTCATTCAGCTTTTCACCAAACGTGATATAACATCGAGGCAAGACGTCAACTGACGTACATTTAACGATGATTACCACTGCAATATGCTGTCATTCACGAAGCTCCACAGCCTGCAGCTCGGGCCATGCGTCATCATCGGCGATGATGATTGTTGTGTGTGTGTGTGTGTGTGTGTGTGTGTGTGTGGTGTGTGTGTGTGGTGTGTGTGTGTGTGGTGTGGTGTGTGTGTGTGTGTGTGTGTGTGTATGTGTGTGTGTCATAGGGGCTGTACGACGCACTCTGATGGGGGCAAAATGACCCTAGAAGTCGACGCGCCCTAAAAAACCCACTCATCATCACGACACACTCTGTTACTGAGGCTATATGGCGTCACCTGCCTCCCGTCCTGGCAGGAAGGGTGGGTACCGCAGGAAATCGAAGTCCGTATCTCAGGTCTCCCAGGCGCACAGCTTAACAAAATGTTCAACTGCCACGCGTGTACCATGGCCGATTTTCCCGCAAATACCAGTGATTTTTTTCTGCTTCCGAGAAGAGCAAACGTTCACCAAGATTTAAACGATGAATTGGGAGTCCGGTGAAGCAAACTCACACATCTACTAAATGGCTTTCTATTTTTGACAGAATGAGGCTCATGGGCGGTTAACCCAATCAAAACTCGCCCATAATCAAAATTCCGATCTCGGCAGTCGCCGAACACCGATCGAACAGGACAAGTGAAGCTGCTCACGGAGGGGGCGCTACACGCGGCTTGAGAGCCGCCCCAGCATCGTGTCATCCATCACTTTGCAGGACCTGTTCACAAGCCGGGTTGTCCATGGCGCCATCCAAGGGCAAAAATTCGTTACGTGTTGTTGCCCACACTAGCATGCTTTCAGCCAGATTTCGTGGAACAGTAAAAAAGACAATGCACGGTTGACTTCAAACTCTAATGTACTTCCCGAAATTATGCTATATTTTATCACCAAATATTGTGAAATCTTCAGCACTTAGACTTTTCGACGAAGGTGAAGTCATATCTTGGCTCCGTAGTTTTTCCGGGAAAGCTGCGAACTACTTGTGTCATCACCGTGAGGGTGGCATTACTCTCTCAACCACAACAGTTTGCCGCATTCCTTTAACTGCAGCTCTCTGATGATCACAAGTACCATTATCAGATTTTCCGTAGGTGTGTAAACGGCGCCCATCTGTGTCTGACCCGACGAAACGTGAATTCGTTTCGGAAATCCCTCACATTGCCGTTCCCTTGATAAACGACAGTTTTTACCGGGATATGTGCATAAATATAT